>NC_073745.1:304164634-304464634 GCF_029784135.1 Toxorhynchites rutilus septentrionalis | reverse complement strand
GTGTACTCGTACGCTTCCGCCAGTTCAACGTAGCCGTTTCGGCTGACATAAGAGAAATGTTCCATCAAATTCTCATACGGAAGGAAGATCGCAACTCTCAAAGATTTCTTTGGCGCAATAATCCCTCCGAGACTCCCGATGTGTTCCTCATGGATGTAGCGACCTTTGGCTCCACGTGCTCACCGGCATCAGCGCAATTCATCAAAAACAAGAACGCCGCAGAATTCAAAGAACTGTATCCGCGAGCTGTTGAAGGTATAGTGAAGAACCACTACGTGGACGACTCTCTGGAGAGCTACGAGTCCGTGGAAGACGCTATTAAAGTATCACGGGAAATGCGCCTCGTCCATGAGCAAGGTGGCTTCGAGCTGAGGAACTGGCTGTCCAATAACAACGCGGTTTTGGAAGGTTTGGGTGAAACAAACCTCGGGGAAGATAAATCGTTTGCGGCGGATAAACACAATGACCCCGAACGAGTTCTTGGTCTCCTGTGGTCAACACAAGAAGATACCTTCAGTTTCGCAACCGAGATGAAGCAGGAAATTGTTGACTTGCTCAACAGCAATGAAAGTCCTACGAAAAGACAGCTGCTAAGATGTTTGATGTCGCTTTTCGATCCGCTAGGTCTGCTAAGTCTGTTTGTAGTACACGGGAAGATCTTACTGCAAGAGGTGTGGAGATCTGGAACACATTGGGATGAAAAAGTGAAGAATGAGCTACACCAAAGGTGGAAAAAATGGATCAACCTGTTAGTCGACGTTCGTGACCTGAAAATACCTCGCTGCTACTTCCCAGGCGCAACTCATCAGCGCTACAGGGATCTACAACTCCACATATTCGTGGACGCCAGTGAATCTGCGTATTGTGCGGCGGCGTATTTCCGAACTCTGAACCCTGACGGATTACCGGAATGCATACTGGTTGCGGCGAAGACAAAGGTTACCCCCTTGAAGACCCAATCAGTACCACGGTTAGAGCTTTTGGCCGCAGTTCTTGGGGGTCGATTAGCACAGTTCATCAACGAAAACCACACACTATCCATCACCAGGAAAGTCCTGTGGAGTGACTCAGCTACCGTATTAGCCTGGCTACGGTCTGACCATCGTCGCTACAAACAATTTGTCGCCTGCAGAATCGGAGAATTGCTGACCATCTCCGATGTAACGAACTGGCGTTGGGTTCCCTCTAAGCAAAATCCGGCGGACCTTGCGACAAAGTGGGGAAATGGACCAGATCTGTCTGCAAACAGTGTTTGGTTCAAGGGCCCCTCGTTTCTACGGCTGGCAGAAACAGAATGGCCGAAAGAAAACCTGTCCAGCAAACAAACTGACGAAGAGTTACGTCCCTGTTATGCTCATAAAGCAAATCCGATTCCCGAACGCTTGGTCGAAATGGAACGTTTCTCTAAACTAACCAGAGCCATTCGTGCTGTAGCCTATGTATACCGATTCATAGGAAATTTGAAACAAAATATTGTTGGAAAAGAACGTTTAGCAGGTCCATTGACATCCGAAGAGCTCCAAAAAGCGGAAAACCTTTTAATCCGTGAGGCACAGTGGCAAAGATATCCGGATGAGATGATGGTGCTGATACGCAATAGGACAAAGCCGATCTACGAAAAAACAGGCGTAGGAAAAAACAGTTCTCTGTATCAACTTTGCCCCACTTTAGATGAGCAAGGTATTCTTCGAGTGGATGGCAGAATCGGAGCGGCACCAAATGTAGAGAAGGATACCAAATACCCCATAATTCTACCGAGCAATCATCCGCTGACATATTTGGTTTTAGATAACTATCATCGTAGATATCATCACGGTAACTCAGAAACAGTAGTGAACGAGGTTCGGCAGCATTATCATGTATCAGCACTCCGGTCGGCAGTCAGAAAAGTAGCGAAAGCATGCCAGTGGTGTCGAGTTCACAAGAGCCAACCGAATATTCCACGTATGGCACCGTTGCCTCTCGCAAGGATTGCGTCGTTTGTACGACCGTTTACGTATATTGGTTTGGATTTTTTTGGACCCCTGACGGTGAAGATTGGAAGGAGCAATGCAAAACGCTGGATAGCTCTGTTCACGTGTTTGACAATACGTGCAGTTCATGTTGAAGTGGCTCATAGCTTATCAACGGATTCCTGCATGAAATGTATTCGTCGGTTCATCTGTCGCCGAGGATCACCAGCCGAGATTTATTCGGATAACGGGACAAATTTTCAAGGCGCTGATAGACTACTTAAGGAACAAGTTGAGAAAATGGCTGTAACGTTCACAGGTACCGCTACCAAGTGGATATTCAATCCTCCTAGCACTCCCCACATGGGTGGTGCTTGGGAGAGGATGGTTCGTTCGATCAAAACGGCCGTGGAAACGGCGTACAACAATAATCGGAAGCTGGATGATGAGGCGTTGGAGACTTTCATGGTTGAGGCAGAAGCTATTGTGAACAGCCGTCCTCTAACATATCTACCACTTACATCAGAAGAGAATGAGGCGCTCACGCCGAACCATTTTCTTCTAGGCAACTCAAGCGGTGCACGGCAGCCGCCCATCGAAGCTACAAATTCGGCGGAAGCTATACGTTCATCATGGAACCAAATACAACACCAGCTCGACATATTCTGGAGAAGGTGGATTAAAGAGTACCTTCCGACGCTGACTAAGCGGCCGAAGTGGTGCGGCGAAGCAAAGGAAATAGCTGAAGGACAGTTGGTGTTGGTTGTAGGCGAAGGAAATCGTAATGAGTGGACGAAAGGTCGGGTCGTTCAAGTTATTAAAGGGGTAGACGGAAGAGCTCGGCAAGCTATCATACAAACTGCGAGGGGGCTCGTGCGTAGGTCGGTGGCTAGGTTGGCTGTACTGGAGGTTGATGTGGTTGGTAAAACTGGACCTGGTGGCCAGTGTTACGGGGGAGAGAGTGTTGGTACTGGCAGCTCTGCTGGTAACGATTCTGTAACGATTGAGGCGGGCTGTCATGGAAGTTGTCAAAGTGACAGTCCAAACGGTACGAAATAACGGAACAGCACATCATACAAGTTTCATTCGCATTCTAAAAGCCACAAGCACATGTAGTGAATTAAAAGAGTGAACTATATTAAAACTTATATTTCTAAAGTAAAACTATTGAGACTTACAGCTAGTAAAACTTAAGTCTATACTAAAGTTATATAGGCATAAAAGTTGTAAGTAGCACATTGATACGATGAAACTTAACCTAACGTAAAAATATACATACAGATTCCGCGTGTGAATGCCTATATTAAGGTTAGGATAGGGCGCTGTTCCATCCATGCAACCGATTTTTGTGAGTATAGCTCAAGAATTTATATGAATCAAAACTAATTTAATAAAATTATAGCAAAAGCTACATTACAACTAAACGGAATTTCGTAATTTGCTCGACGAAATCGAACAAAGGATCGCGCCTAACCTAACTACCGCAACAGCGTCTTAAAGGTCGAATAAGACACAAAGCAACCAGGAAACGATGTCCTGCTCATACATTAAGGCAAAATCGGTTGTTCCAGTGACGAAGAGGCATATTGCACGCATCTTGAATGAGTCACCAAACATCATGTGGTAGACCTCAAGGGAAGCCGAAACTGACCGCCACCCTTTAGCAGAACCATCTCATTTTCGCCCGGCAATACATGGAATGGAAACTAGAATGGAGAAATCTTGTATTTTCCGGCGAAAAAAGTACAATTAGTACAATTTGAGTCAACGGCATGTCGTGAGATCGAAGCGAAACTTTGGGGGCGGAAGTTTGACAGTGTGGGGAGCCGTTCCCTATCACAGCAAGCTTCCCATTTGTTTCATTTTCACCCGAATGAACTCCGAAAAGTATCTTCAATTACTGGAGGACGTGTTGATTGGCCATATTGAGAATAACACTACCGAGGATGTCGTTTTTTCAGCAGTATTATGCATAGATCCACGTTTCCAAGCAATCGAAGGCATGGTTTACCGAGAAGGATATTCCGCTTCTTGAATGACATGCTGGCAGTCGATTGTAATCCCATAGAGAACCTATGGAGAATCTTGGCCGAGATGGTCTATGCAAACGGATGACAATTTGACAACATTTCCAGTCTCAAGGCAGTAATTTAGGAAGGTTGGGCTATAATCAATATGGCAACACATTAAAAGCTGTCTGACTCTATGCCAAATCGAGTTTTCAAAGTGATCCTAAATGGAGGTGGACATACTAAATATTAGCTACCGATTGGACTCGAAATTTGCCGCACAAATTTTCTTTTATTGAAATTTTAGGATGCGACTAAATGAATGTTCACCCTGAATTTACTTGAATTACTTAGAAAACAAAAAGTGAATTTATACTTTTTTTTAGAATGAATTCGATGGAAATAAACAATAATCGTCTTTTATGAGCAAAACTGTACAAAGAGCTGACTTATTTTTAAAAATATTGAGAAAAAATAGGGTGCGGCTAAACGAATGTCTACCACTGTAGAGTGGGGCCGACAAACATTCGTAATGGGTTTCGCTGGGAGGCATTGTTTTTTTTCCGCTATTATCCCGAGACTCTCCACGCTCGGATGTTGTGTCACAGTAGGTCAAATGGCACATCATATGTGAAGGTTCCACAGCGCAAATCTTTGCCGGAATAGATGCGTAGCCCTGTCACATGGTGTCCCGCTTTGTGGGTCACGGCATGAGGATGACAGTGAAATATGAAGTAAATCAGCCGAACGACAAGCCCCGGGAAAGTTTTTACGATGTCTATCCGGGTTGAAAAATCTCGACAGAAAGGACAAATTTGCAGTTAACTAAGTTATCCTGTTTTTGTCACCACACATTCTGCTTTATTTTCAGATTCAGAAGTTCAACAAGTTTTGTTGATATAGGACAAGTGTGAAAGGTGCCTCCCTAAGAAAAAAAAAAAGAATTATTTTTATTATACTCTTCGAAATTAAGTTAACAACTACGTGTGTAAGTTGATTTGTTAAGTCCACATGTTCAAAATAATCATTCTGTACCTCAGATACCGTAGAAAAATGTGCTAGGAATAATTTGAAATAATTAAAACTTTGGATCACTCGAATCTCGATTCAATGCGGATCTCAGAACATCCTAAAGCATGTTGTATTAATCGAAATTCTTAATCGTAGGTACAACTTCTACTTGTTCATAAATTTTATTAAAACTTACACCTTTCATAATGAACATATTTTTTTCTCTCTACGAATTTACTTCGCAGACTCTTTATTATAATAAAAATAAATTTTGAACGCTTTACTTATTTACGTAAAACATCCACTAAAAACAGTATTGGAGCTCCAATGGAAGAACATAGCTACTATCTATACTGAAAAAAGCAAAGTTGCTCACAAATGTTCGGAGGAACAAAGAATTACCAATATTGATCTTACATTTTGGGTTTCGATAGTTACTAATTTTAAAATCAACTGTTGAATTTGTTATTTTTTTTTCTTGTTACTGTGAAACCATTTTTGGTAATTTTCAGAAAAGAGACCATGTATAAATGAAGGTGAGGAAATGGTATAGGTGATATATCACATAACGTTAGGTGGATTGTGTCACATTTACCCGAAACCCACTCACCCGAGAGACAGTTACCCGAAAAACATTCACCCGAATGTAACAAATATCCGGATGCGACAGCTACCCGAATGTAACATTTACCCGAATGCGAATGCGAGACCTACCCGATAGATGGATATATTCGAATAATACGCAAATTTTATTATTAGGAAGTATTTGTACAGTAAAACCTGTTTTTGTGCGGTTTTTTGTGTGATTTTGTTGTGCGATTTTTTTTTGTGCGGTGTATGAAAAGAAGCATATTTGACGAAGTTATCATACATTTAGTTTTTTTCGATGGTTTATATGCAATTCCATGCGAAGAAGGCATATTTGCGTCTCAATTATCCACTTCCTCTTCCTCTTCCTCTCATCAAATGCTCTACGTTTTTCTAAGTTTTTGCATGACATGATTTCTAACAGCAATACGTTTCGACATGCAACTAAAAGCATAAAACAGCCACGCGCAACCGAAAAGGCAAAGTGTCCCATCGCAAAGCAGAGAAACAAAAGGAAATTGAACGGTGAATGGCGTGGATTTGAGTTATTTTCTTGGGAGAAACTTTCTTTATGCGGTCCCTATCTGCTGCACAAAAAAAGTTTTTTTCAAAATGTGTACCGAACACGATTTTTTAAAGCTGGTGAAGTTTTGCACGATTTTTTTTATGCGACTTTTTTTGTGCGGTCCCTATCCCCCGCACAAAAAAGGTTTGCCTGTATATTTATTCTTGTACGTTCATTTCCATCCAAAAAGTTGGTATTTTTCGTGGGTAGTGTAATTTGAGAAATAGCGGCGTTAGATAAAATCCTTTTCAAAAAAATTAAAAGTGAAAGAATGCAGTTTTATAACATATTATGAAATTTATCTATTCATATGGATGACGCAGCCCATCGACAGATGACAAAACATGAGTATTTTTGATTCGAATGAAAGTTTGTATTCCGTTTGGGTTGAAGGAAATATGAGTTTTCCACAGCAATTGGGATTTTTTTGACTCAAGCGTAAGGGCTTGTATCGATTTTAGTAGAAGAAATCTTTGATAATTTTTATCTCAAAAACTATGAGCCGTACCGAAATAGTGTCTGAAAAAAATATACACTGAGAAAAAAAATTAGTACTCTTTTTTTTATTTACAAAAAAAAACTTTTATTTGCCATTTCCAAAATAAATATTTTTAAATTTTCTTTTAAATTCGAATTTTATCGAATCGAATTTTCATGAATTTTCGAAACTTCGAATTTTTGTATGTTAACAAAAATGTAAAACAAAAGAGCTCATTATAAATCTCCTTCTAATGCAGCCATTCTCGAAATATTTTGAAACATATTTATAATTTATTGTCTTTTTTATAGTAAATATTCCCTTTTAATATGTTTGTCGTGTTATACCGTCATGTTCATGTTTATGAATTTGCTTATAATTTCCAACAACTTTTCCAAATGCATCATCATGGTAAAAATATAAAAATATATGTTTAGGAGGTACTTTAAAAAACATTTGAAGACATGTGGGTTAATACAAAACGTAGCGATATTAAACAATCTTTTTCTTATCTTTGTACAAACTTTTAACATGTTACACATGTTGCGCCAACAGAACACAAACATTTACAAAAGAAAAAGAAAATTATCTACTATTTTTAATCAACACTTATTTTCCAAAACTAACAATTTTGTTGCACATAATTTAATGTTTCAACTATTTTTTTACGTTTCTATACTCATTATGATAACTTGTTGCATTGTCGTTAGAGTACAACTTCGCTGCTACTAGGTACAAAAGCTGCTGCTAGGTACAAAATAATGATATTTTTGGGATAACTCGAGAACTAATCAAGCAAATCGAGAAATACTCCTGCCCCTCCCTATGGGAAGGCTGCCATACCAATGAAACACAAACTTCTGCATAACTCAAGAACTAATCAAGCAAATAGAACCAAATTTGGGATGTAAGGGTTATTGAGTACGAGAAATGTTTCTATGATGGTATGATGATATGAGAACCACTATATCGGTTTCACATGGAATGGCTGTCTTGTGACATATATGAAAATGACAATATTGTAAGATACTCTTCTTTTCGCTTACTAGTCAACTAGTCATATAACGTTTTTGCAGTCGTAATCGAATGTTAATGTTGCCTAGCCAAACTGGCTCTTGTTGCCATCCGTTTTAATGTACCGCCAATTGCATCACAGGGTCCTTTGCCGTATGATGTTGCAAAAAAAAATGCTATTCTGTGTCAATGTCCTTTTTTCAATTTAAACTGACATAAGGTCGCAATTTTTTTCCTATTTTTATACAAGGATGCAGCACCATCCGACATGAATCTTATTCTTTTTACCTGCATTTGTAACCAATTTAGAAATAAATTCATTCACAGCTATTGTGTCATGACTCAAAACTTCAGATACGGTCACTATTTATATTTCGGGAATAGGAACAAAAACAAATAGTTAAGCTGCGAATATATTTTTATTGTTTTTCAAAGTACTCGCCACGTTGATCGATACACTTTTGCATGCGCTTAAACCAATTTTCAAAGCATTTATTCCAATCGACACGAGCCTTTTTTTATTGAGCGATTGTCAAATTATGTGGGATCCAACGTGAACATAGTTTTCGCACAACTAAGTGTTCATGTAAAATCGCATATATGCTGGTGGAACTAATGCTTAGGGATGCCTCAATCTCACAATAGGTTACATGACGATCTTGCTTAATCATTTCGTGCACAGCATCGATGTTTTCTGGCACTACAGTCGATTTTGGACGACCTTCACGAAACTCGTCGGACAGCGAACTACGACCACGATTGAATTCACTATACCTGCGATACACAGTGGTTTTTGATGGAGCTTCATCGCCAAAAGTAAAATTAAGTTGATTGACGCCCTCTTGTTGTGATAATCCACGTCGAAAGTCGTAAAAAATCATCGCACGAAAATGTTCACGATTCAGTTCCATTTTTTTGCCGAGACCAAACTTTCAACTAAATATAAAATAAACAAATAGCGTCCGTATGACAAAATGTTCTGAGTACGTATATCGTCAAAAATGTCAAACTTTACGATGGAACCGTCAGATGGACTCACATGACATCAGTGTTGCCAATTCCCGAAATATAAATAGTGACCCTCGTATAACTACAAAGCTTAAATTGGCCAGAGAACCTCCTTCATCACTATAATGAACAACGGATGGACGGATTGTTGCTTGATCACGAAAGTGATGACTTTGAACTTCATCTTGAAGCACAAATGAATAATTTTCGGCAAAATCGCAAATCACAACAACCTCATTTTCTGCAAATTAGCTTTTATATTGTTAAGAAATGTGGACTGTTGTGTTTTAATGTAATCATGAGTAAGTAATTTTTTCTGTTTTCTCGCAAAAATACGATACAATTCTTCCACTGGTTTTACACGAGTTTCTATGTCGCATCGATCAGTGGAAATCCATTATTCATAAGTGATTTCATTTAAATTGCCTTCCTGAAGCTCATCTAGGAACAATTTTTCAAACCCGTCCATTGTTGGGCATTTTTTACATTGCCATTGCATTACATTGAAGGTAACAGTAGTTTGATCTAATTGATATGTTACAAAGTATTTTTTCCATATGGTCGGTGTAGAGTCAGACCGGACCATGTGACATTTTTGCGATTTCGAGAAAAACGAGCTTGAATTTTGGTGCGACAAAGGGTTTTCATTGAGCGTTCAAACCAATTTCGATAAGCTTTTCCCGAAATACGCGTGATTTTCCAAATCTGATAAATGTAGAATGTAGCCTACAATATGTTTAACCTAATGCAATCAATAACTTGAAATTTTTAATTTAGTGACTTGGTCCTCTCTGACTTAACACCGACCATAGTTCTTTGCATTGAATGTTAAAGGAATAGTTTTTGAGACTATGAAGCATAAGGTTTATATTTACATGGGATGTACAAAAACAAACGTTATGAGTTCCTGAACTACTCATTAGTTCGATATAAAAGTTTTATTTTAGCATTGAAATCAGTTTAGAAAAATGTTAGGAAGTTGTGTCCAAGATACAGCCGCTTTGTTGACGTAGAGCTACGCTGTTATTTTATATAAGTCGCTTGTTAATAACTTCGGATATTATTTTATAATGCTGTGAAATTTTAGAAATAACTGTTTAGTAGAATCGTTTAACGCCCTGAATTTTTTTATTGTAGAATCAGTTGACGATAATTGATTCATGATTCATTCTCACCCTCGCAGAACATTACACTAATTGATCGCATTGACAATTTACCTCGAACGCTATTCCGGTGGCCTTTTTCGCAATTGACATAAACTCAATTACAGTTGATTGTATACACCATTATTCCACATCTCATAATTACATCAATATAAATTTGGCACCGCATGGAAACAATTATAATGACAATACTTGCAAGTACAAATATCATGATACATGTTATTTAGTATTTCTCAGTGGAATCGCACCTCTAGACATCATTCGTACAATGTAAACCAAGCGCCAAACAAACGTTCGTCATAGCATGCATACAGAGCCCTACATCGGTGGCTTGAAGTTACTAGGCATGTAAACACTACTCATCACTTTGCGCTAATCTCAAAATAAACGCTTCTGTTAAAATTACTGGCCTCGAAAAAAGTTGCATTACTTTTCCATGCTCAAGATAAGCGCAGCTGTCATCCTTAGTGGAGAAAGTTTTGCTACTGGCAAGCGAAACCAAGTCACATACAAATTTCCAGAACGACATTTACTTTCTTGGTGACTAAATAAATGAAATAAACTTTTTCAAGATTGGAACAGATACAATGAAGACAGTTTTGCGACTATCACGCGAACCCAAATAACATACTGTAACATTCCAGCACGACATTCACGATGGTCTAGCTTGGTATTCCCCAAATAACACAACCTTAACGCCTGCTTCGCCATACCGTCACTTCAATTCATTAAATGTAATGTCAAAGGCACCAACGAAGCCTTGACGGAAAACAAACAATGTTAACTGCTTGGAAAAAGACTGAATATTTACCTCAACAGAGATGCATTACTAATACCCTAACGCAAATATTTCTCTCCCGCACTATTTTTACGTGCGGGTTATGAAACACGCACGTACGCACATGCATATCCATATTTCGTTGGCTTGAAGCAACTAAATATACACACACTTATCTCCGTTTTGCGCTCTTTTCAACAGAAGCCCTTTCTGTTAATATTGCCGGTCTAGATTAACTTAGCTGCCATCCTTGGTGGAGAGAGTTTTACTACCGCCATGTGAAACTGAATCACAGACCAAATTCCGGAGCATTTATTTTCTTGGTGAGTCGACGATAGCCTAGCTTGATGATTACTTACACAATTGTGTAGCTCAGAGCCTTAATGTAATGGCGTCAGTTTGATGCAATGATTGCAATGCCAGAAACATCAGCGAATGAATAACTTGGTCGCGTCCACAGCTCAACCCGAAACGACGGCATGTGATGACGCAAAACAAGAAAGAACAAGCGATGTTCATTGCTTTGAAAACAGAACGAGACTGAATGTTTGCCTCAGTGAGATCCACTTTTTATACCCTAGGCAAATATTTCCCTTCGTTCTTCTTCCTTTCCTTTGTTCAAGGAGACTTTAAATTTTACGATTTCTCCTTCGTTGGTCGTCGATAAGTTGCCCGTTATTGACAGCTCTGTTTGGGAAAGCACACAAATCAGCAGAACAAATGTATGGGAAAATGGAAACGCTTATAGTTTTCATGAATTTTAACCAATTACACCCCGGGGGTTTGTGATGTTTATAATATCAAACAAATCTTAGGGAATTTCCGATTCATTTGGTATGTAAATCGCCAAAATCCGTTCGCGGCAAAAATAGTTATTAACGTTAACTTTATTTCATAAAAACGTGACCTGTTTTCTGATTTGGCACCCTTAATGAAAGACGTAGTTCTACGTCAAAAACATGCGGGTGCAGAAGTACCTCCAGCTTGCATGAATCAACAACTTCAACTTTCTATATAGAGGCTTTAAACCTGAAAGTTCATTCGCCTCTAGTGTCTGTACGATTTCCCCAGGTTCCTAAGTTTAGGAGACCGTGTTAAGGAAACATATTCTAGTTTGCACAAAGGCAAGCATTTACAGAAATACTCGCAGTTTACATTTATTTGCAAAGCCGATTTCTCCAGACATCTTGGTTTTGAAGTCTGTGTTAGGCAAACACATTTCAGTCAGAACAAAAATGCCCCCGATTTGTATGAATTTGGAATGCCAATTTCCTCAGACACCTTGGTTTTGATGTCTGTGTTGTGGAAACACAATTCAGTCGAAACAAAAATACCCCCGACCTGCATGAGTTTGCAACGTCAATTTCCCTACGCTCCATGGATTTGAAGTCTGTGTTAGGGAAACACGTTTCAGTCGGAACAAAAATACCCCCGACTTTCATGTATTTGCAATGCCGATATCTCCAAGGCTGATTGGTTTTGATGACTGTGTTAGGGAAACCGTAAATCGGGCCAATCAAAACGAGGCAGTTAGGGTGTTCAGATAACGCTTAACATTTTACAGTTTTTCAATTGTTTATCTGATGAAAAATAACATTTTATTAATTGCGATAGAAGCGTAGAAATATTCCCTATCAATTGATGCAAACATCTTTCTGATCCAGTAAGACATGTTCGAGTTATAAGCATTCGGAATCTTTCATTTTTTCCTGCATGTTCTGTGTTTAGGTTTTCATTTTACCCCCCATATACTCCGGTTAGACGTAGTCCCACGTCAAAATAAAAAAAAACAACAAATTGATTTAATTAAAGATAACGGGTGTTAAATAAAAAATTAGAATTTTTTCAATACCTTTCAGTAACTCAAATAAAGAGCGTAACATTTTCTTTCTCCAAGAAAATTGCTCTTTGGGCTCCCTAGAAACAGTAGGCCTGTTTAGTTTTGCTAGTTTGAATTTAGTCAAAGCAAAGATGGCGTCGAAACAGCACGTGCTCCGCGAACGCATTGTACGGTTCTACGAAACGCATTTCCAGCAAGGAAAAAAGTTCACGGTGGCACATTTTAAGGAATAAAATGTCAGTACGGTATATCGTATCCTGGGTTCCCTGAACGTAGAGCGGAAGGTCGGAAGTGGTCGTCCGGTGACGATAATGACGAAGCAGAGGAAGACATCGTTAAAGAAGCTGTTTGACAACAAGGACGCAACCAGCCTGCGTGACGCCGGTCGGAAAAATGGCTGCTCCCGCGTATTGATCCATCGGACCCTCAAGATGGAAGGAGTCATCTGCAGGACGAAGACGACGTCACCGGAGTACACGGAGGAGCAGATTGAGACGGTTAAATCACAGTGTCGGTGGATGACCAAAAAATACCACGGGACGTCTTTCGTTCTGGACGACGGAAGCTATTTTCCGCTGTCCAAAACGCATATTACAGGAAATGATAATTACTACTCCAGCGACAAGTCATCCACACCGCCTGAAGTGAAAGACATATTCAAGCACAAGTTTGAAAAAAAGGTTAATTTGTACATCGCCATTCCCGACCGGGGCATTTCAAAGCCTTGGTTTAAGCCGAGTGGTCTGGCAATCAACCAACAAATCTATCGAGAAGAGTGCCTCGATAAAATCCTGCTGCCGTTCCTGAACGAGCATCACGCGGATGGGAAGTGCGTCTTCCCATTACGCCAAGAAGATGCTGGCGTATCTTGAGGAGAAAAAGATACCGTTCGTGCCGAAAGATCGTAACCCAACAAACTTGCCCCAGTGCCGCCCAATAAAGGATTTCTTTGGCTCACTCAGTGCCCTAGTGTATAAAAACAATTGGAGGGCCAAGGACACGAAGCAACTGACTACAAGAATCCGGAATTGTATCCGGAAAATGGACGTGCCATACAACCTTCTTGTGAGAGCATCGCGACAAAGTTGCGTCGAACAGCAGACCACGGCTCTTACTCAAACATTCACTGACATTTTTTTGAAGAAAATACATTATGTTATTAATAAAAAATACTGAAATCGATGAAAAAAAAATATTTTTTTATGTGTGATTGAAAAAATTCTCATTTTTTATTTAACACCCTTTATAAGTTCAAAAAATTGCCATGTTAAACGACTGACCAACCCTCAGTCATGTCTGCTACAACGCCGATACGGTCCCGACAAGGCCCTGGCAGTCAGGTAATCCACCTGAGCACAAGTTCAATCGCCAGCCTTGTTTTGGATTGACTATGAATATCCTCATCCGAAGAAATCAAGAAAATTCAAATTCGTTCAAATTTTTGTAGACTACTTTTTCAATCCAATAAAAATAGTCCATCGTCAAGATCATGACAGACATAATAGAAATAAATACAAATTCGAGTAATCCAGAAATTTGTGTTTCATTTGTATGGCAAAGACCCCCACCCCCCCACAGAAAGGGGGGGTGAAGTGTCCAACCACCATAGAAACATTTATTGCACCCTAAAACCTCCACATGCCAAATTTCGTTTCATTTACTTGATTAATTCTCGGGTAATGCAGAAATTTATGTTTCATTTGAATGGAAAACTTTGTTTTCTTCATTTGATATAATAATATCATATAAAAATTTCATCAGAAGATAATTTGATATCATAATGATGAGTTTAGTGGGAAACTAATCTCGTATCCAGATTTCGATACCGTACCGTTGTCATTGCAGATACGTTTCATTCCGTTTCCACCGTGAAGTGTATTCGTAGTGTATTCGAGAATCAGGCCCTATGTTTTATTTGAAAAAAATACTACTAATATTTCACTCGTAACATTTTTGTGTGCAAATTCTCGCCATTGACATGTTCTGCAAACTTTTTTTCCATTTAAATACACGTCAAGAACATGTCAAACGTGTGAATTTACAAACAGAAATGTTACGAGTGAATTTTTTTTTACAGGAGTCCTCATATCGAAACGACATATATTCCAGAAATTATAAAAGATAGAAGGTTGACGTCTTCGACAAAAGTCAATGTTTTAATGAGATCTGAAAAAAAATTCGAATAAACTATATCGGTATCTTGACTTTAAACAAAATTAGAATTAGTTGTAATCATTCCAAAAGAAACATAAAAAAGTGGTTGTTAGAAAATCTTTTTCCTTGATTAGGTGCTTATCGGTTCAATGTATGGACGACTTGCTGGTGGTAGGTTTTTGAGAATGTCTGTGAAATACGTTTTTGAGAATGAATTTTAATTCTTAATTTTTTGTAATTGACATAAACTACATTGTCAAAAATGGTATGGCAGTCGGAATGTCAGCCTTAAATCAATTTCTATTTAATTAAAGTACCCACGGTTTATTTGTATTAAACTAATAAAGATTTATATTGAATTGAATTCCTTGAATTTCCCAAAAACAATAATTGAGGGGCTCAGAATGCAAGGGGTGTAAGTGACTTGATCGTTTTCGCTTCATCAACTTTTAATTTAGTTAATTACTCAACTGCATAAACTTTCTATTTTTAATTTTGCTATAGAATCCGATAGATGAGGTTCTGACCTATTTTCCACGTTGGTAAATACAGCTGGGAATGTATTTGCAGCTAAGTTATGACCCAAAGAGAGAGTCGACGTAGAGAAATCGATCAAATCACTTACACCCCTTTCTTTCCAAGCCCCTCAATTTTGATCATACTTTTCCTAAACTCCCTTTTTACTGAATATATCTAAATTCGGGATCTCAATCGAATAATTTTGAAGTCCATATCTGAAATGAAACAGAAGTATGTTAATCATTAAATGTTCAAACAAAGGGCCCCGAACCCTTTCCTTTTCATTTTTCCTGTTTATTAATTCTTGGTTCTTTTGGCATTATCAATTCCGGAATAATATATTTCAATACTATGCTCTATACAACATGATAGAAAATCAAGATGCCCCCTTGAATGACGCAATGACATGATTAATAGTCATGAAAAATCATTGTTTGCACCCACTGTCCCGAATCGTTTTCGCTTGTGTTACAACGATTTTTGCGATGTCCCATGCCACGAATTCCAGTAGAACCGCTTACAATACTGACGGAAGTCAGCTCCCTACCAGTTGAATACCGATAGCCACAGGCTGATGAATTGGTTCCGAACTAGAACAAACTGTGCAGAAACCCTCTATCCCACCAAAGAAAACAAGGAAAAGTAAACAGCCATTTCAGCATCCAACTATCCTCCCAGCCCGCGTCCTCAAGCTCATGAATCGACTCCGATTCAGAGACACGACACGCTATGAATTATTCATTCGAAAGGCCCACAAAAAACATTTGCTGAACGCGGGCAAGACTCTGTCCAAGCGCCTTGACAAATCATTTTGGGTGTCATCTTCAGGAAGTGGGGAATTCTGGGATCTGGCATTAAAGCTCTGCCGGAAATACGAGTATAGGATTCATTGGAAAAGTTACGAAAAGGGTGAAAAAACGGTAAAACACAACATAAAACATTCCCTCACGTTCGTGGTGGGTGTGGTCGTGAATCGGAAATCCCGTACACGCGATTTACGGTCTTACACTATTCGGCCGCTCACTAGTGGCCCTACTTGACTCGGCTCACGGAGCCGTTCCGTTCCGTTCGGCAGACGCTACAGGAAGCCCCGAAATTGAATGATGACCAAATTAGCCCACCGGTTTGTTGGCACAAGGAAGCAGCGCACGTCGGGAAAAAGGGCCACCGGCGATGACTTTTCGTTTAGTTTGTTTATGGAAGCTAATTGGTGAAGTGGCGTTCGAAAGTGCGGTTTTTGTATGATTGATGATACAGGGGTTGATTGAATAACTGCTTCGACGGAATCGAACTCGTTTACACTGTTGAATCTTTTAACTTCATCCGGTCTACGTTGGGATGTGAAATCTGCTCCAATATTTTTATAGCTCCGCAGTAGTTCAAACGGAATTAGCTCGCCTTGCTTTAACAGGGTTCTCCTACCCACCTTCTTCATTATGAGCATTGCGCACTGGCAACGACCGGAAATCGCAGTGCTATCATTTTCTTTAAGACAAGAATTCCGTTCTCACTTTCTCAGCGCATCCGTTCCTCGCACCAACCCAAGCTTTATTTCTTGATAGTGAAAAGAGAAGGAGCCACTACTGTTTTTGCTCATACTTGACTCGGTTCACGGAACCGTTGTAGGCTCTAAAAGTGACACATTTATGGGATTTTCTGTCATAAACGTTGCGATCGATTCAAGCGGGTACAGCGACCGGCTGCTTCGAAATGTTGCTGTATCTTGGATACAGTTGGATACAGGATACAGTTTAGTAGAGTTTTTTTTATTCCAACGGAAACGATGCCAAAATAGTGTGGAATCCTTGTTGGCTTTTGCGAACGTCGAACGTGGCGGCGGCGCCACAAACCGACAGAGATTTGCTGAGATGCTGCAGCATATTCGGCGAGTCGCCTTCTAACAACCGTCCTTGAACAGAGTGAATAAAATTGCCGCACCGTATTTCTGCCAGTTGAGTTGGAGTGGATTTTCTTCTTTGGGAAAATCGTTGCGAAAAAACTCAACATGAATGTAGCTCTTAAAAAAGTTCATCACTCGGATTCAAGATTGAAAATAATGTATTGACAGGATTTTCATGAGGAATGGAGTAAACATTGAGCACTGATGGCACACACTTGATGCATTAAACGTTCCTTCAATGGATGGGAGATGTTAGAGCATTATTTTGCCCTCCTCTAACCTCCATCTCGAAGAAACTCCTATTTGAGAAATCTGCAGTTGTGCACCAATTATTTTTGATTGAAAAAAAAAACAATCAACAATTTTACAGGATAGCGCAAGATATTTAGGTACAAGGTGAGCGGACAATAACATGTGACAATGAGGCAATGAGGTGTGGATCCCAATGAAAACAGTGTTTGTTTTAAGGGATCCAATCTATATATATATATAAATGGATTTCTGTCTGTCTGTCTGTCTGTATGTCTGATTCTTATGGACTCGGAAACTACTGAACCGATCAACATAGAAATTGGTATGTACGGGTTTTTGGGGCCGGGAGTTTTGGGGCCATACAAATTAAACACAAATTTCTACATTACTCGGGTATTAATCAAGCAAATGAAACGAAATTTGACATTTGGAAGTTTTAGGGTGCAATAAATGATTCTATGTTGCTCTGACTCTCCACCCCCCTCTCAAAGGGGGGGGCTGCCATTCAAATGAAACACAAATTTCTGAATTACTCGAGAATTAATCAAGCAAACGAAACCAAATTTGGCATGTGAAGGTTTTAGGGTGCAATAAAT
Organism: Toxorhynchites rutilus septentrionalis; assembly: GCF_029784135.1. Classification (NCBI taxonomy): domain Eukaryota; kingdom Metazoa; phylum Arthropoda; class Insecta; order Diptera; family Culicidae; genus Toxorhynchites; species Toxorhynchites rutilus. Next base: position 304,446,807 of record NC_073745.1, on the reverse strand, counting down.
GTTTGTATGATGGTTAGACTCTCCACCCCCCTCTCTAAGATTGGGCTGCCATACAATTGAAACACAAATTTCTGCATTACTCGAGAATTAATCAAGCAAATGAAACCAAATTAGACATATGGAGGTTTTAGGTTAAATAAATGTTTCTATGGTGGCTAAACTCTCTCTCTCTCTAAATGTGCTGCCATAAAAATAAAACACAAACTTCTTCATAACTCGAGAATTAATCAAGCAAATGAAACCAAATTTGGCATGTGGAGACACTCCACCCCCTCTCTAAGGGGGAGCTGCCATACAAATGAAAGACAAATTTCTGCATAATCCGAAAACTGATCAAGCAAATGGAGTCAGATTTGTCATGCAAATGTTTTATGGGACACATAACGTTTCCATGTTGAATAGACACTCCTCCCCTCTCTCTGACTGCCATACAAATGAAACATACATTTCTGCATAATTCAAAAACTAATCAAGCAAACTGAACCAAATTTGGCATGTGGATGTTTTAGGGGGCAAGAAACATTTCTAAAGTGGTTCAACACTCCTTCCACCTTTTTTAAGGGGGGGCTGGGGTGGTAAAGTTTCTATGATGGTATGACACCTCTCCCTGCTCTGGAATGGGCCGGGGGTCTCATAAAAAAATTACACATATTTCAACAAAAAATATTCCAACCAAACATGACAATTGAAAATTTTCGGAAAACTCTGAAGGAAAAAGGGAAAATTCGGAAAATTAAATTCCCGTATGTTCTACAATTACATAGTGACAAGTGCTGTTAGTCCATTTGATGTATGCGCTAGCGAAATTGATCTTTGCTCGAAACTGGAAATGAATTTTAATGCGATGAAACTACTATCTATACCAATAAAAAAGTATCGCCGAATGTGTTCATAAGAGCAGAACTCGAGGAAAGAATTGTCCGATTTAGGGCTGTCTTTATTCTATCATATTTTCTGTATAAAACATTTATTCCATATAACGGAGAAACATGTTATTTGCAAGTGGTTTAAAAATTTTGAACGAGAATGATGACATAACTCATAACAAAATTGAATACACGATATTCAATTCAATTCATATTCATATTCAATTTTGTTTTCTATTTAGGTTTTTAACTATTTTATATTATACTAGCTGGCCCGGCAAACTTCGTCCCGTCCAAAATTTGTTTTTTGTTATCAATACCTTCAAACATTCACGTTTTCTTACTATGAGCAGGTTCATGGGTCCAATCACAGAACTGTTCATTGATTGATCTTCTATTCGACCCCGTTGAATTTACCTTTTACTATAAAATTCCTAGTATATTTAACATAACTCATCATTCTCGTTCAAGATTTTTAAACCACTTGCAAATAACATGTTTCTCCGTTATATGGAATAAATGTTTTATACAGAAAATATGATAGAATAAAGACAGCCCTAAATCGTGTAACATTGAGGTTACAAAGCTATGAGAAAACTGACAAGCATACAAAAAGGAGAAACCAAACACTGAAGTAGATTATTTTGGTTTGATCGAACTCTATATTAAGGTAATTCATATCATCGATTTTAGGTAGAACTTAATTTATTTTTAAAGTGATCAAAACGTGTGATTACGTATTTCAAGTGCGCTGTTGACCAACATTGGTTGTTACCCGACTTCGCATTGAATTCTGGGCTTGTCGTGTGGAGTATTGGTGATTTGCTGTAGGTATTGTCAGGTTGTGATGGATATTATTGTCATTTATAACGCTGTGGATAAATGTTATAGTCCCGAATTCGCGCAGTCCAATAAGAGGTACTGTACTATGAGAATCGCCAGAATACAAGTCTACGTGCAAAATAGATATTTATTAAAGCGCTCTCAGTTACGAAGTGGGATACTATCTTCAAAAAAAAAAAACCAAGAGTGAGAATAATTTTTTCTCCAAACAACTTAATTGTGGCGTCCATGATAAGCTTGTGGTTAACCTAGTCAACTGAAACATTCCCGATCTTTTTGTTGGGACAAACGATGACTTTGTCCTAGGTGGAAGAACATATATTTCGTTTTTGACAGATTAAGTAACAAAAGATTGTCTTGAAAATATGTACAAAGATAAGTTGGATCATTTTCAATATTTGAGACGACGGTTTTTTATTCAGAACAAGGATAAAATAATGCAGTTCCTATCAATGGCAGGTTACCTATATCTAGGGCTGCCAACTCTAATTTTCAAAATTTAGGAAGAATGAAAATAAAAATCAGGAAGAAATCTGGATAGCTCGGAATGGGAAATTTTGTGCCGATTTTTGGGAAAACAAAAGCTTCATTTTCATAGACAGCCTAACATGTATTCAATTTTACTCTACATTCTAGTTGTTATGTTCTTCAATTTTTCGTCATCTTTCAATCATCCTAAAAATTGTACCCTCTCAGAACATCTTTTATATCTCACATTTTTAATGCTGGCATATTTATTTTTTTGATCGTTTATATATTTTTCTCAAAAACCTACAGCATCACTACAGTGAATTGCAGTGAATCAATTTTCAGAATTTCTTTGTATTCATTGTCCATATATTGGATTGAATCTTTACTCATGAAATGAGAAAAGCATATCATCAGTTGATGAATTATTCTTTTTTTTTTCTATTTTGATGTTATCTGATTCACCATCGGTTTCCCCATTCAAGTTGATTTTATTTTGAATAATGTTATATAATATCTCATTATATTGACTTCGAATTAAAAAAAATCTCTTGAATATCATTACACTCTGAAACGTATTTTTTCATTAATAACTTTGCGGCTACTTTACATACAGATCATGCATGTTAGTGATTTTCCTCGAACTTAATAAGTTTACTTTTTCCTCAATTCATGAAACATTTTGGTTTCATGAAATTATCGAAACATTTGTGCGTAGTGAAAATGATTCAGGATGTTCACTTTGGAAAATCTTATTCAGTCGATTTGCAAAGATCATACATATTGATGAAAAGGTTGGGTACAGCTTAACACCAGAAGAATTTAATTTAATGTAAGCATTATACATGTGTGGACCAGAGAGCTATTACGATTTCAGAGCGTGATCCATTTCCTAGCCATAGAGCGTGTGGTTAGACCGCGCTCTAGCATAAACGAACGGAAAAATTAACAATGAGCAGGCAGCATAGATAGACTCATCGCACCATATATCGCGATGAGAGCAATAAAAGTGTAGACACCACAGAGCTTATCTCCGTGTAAATGACGAAGAACGGGCGAAATCCCAAAGAGCTCGCTTAAGCAATAAAAGCCAATCCAAGGAATCCCTCCCGCGTTATATAAATAACGGAAGGATGGGTGTTACAAATTAATTGCTGTTAATTGCTGCTCTACGGGTGTCCGATAAAGGGCCTTTTCCCTTTTTTTTTGAGGAAGATTCCTCAAATCAGAAAGCAGCTGAGCTAGGAGCCACATTTGGTGGCTTCAGAGAGGAGTAGCAAAACTAGGAGCCACAGCGTCAGTTCTAATTTTCAATCGGGAAAACTTTGACAGAAATCCCTGTATTTTTTGTACCAACAATTATCATTCTGATAAGGTAAAAAGTTTAAAAATCAGGAAAAATCAGGATCATTTCTGAAAAATCAGGCAAAATTTAGTGTTTTTCAGGATATCAGGGAACGTGCCAAAAATTCTGGAAAGACTTGAAAAATTGATGTACAGAAGAAACAACAGATGACTAATATTACTACCCTGGGGTACTTCAATATTTATTGGAGGCAGGATACTTCTGTCAACATATTGCTGTCTATCGGTGAGATAATTTTGTACGATTATTTTAAGAAATATATTTTAGTCAGTTTAAAGGCCTTTTCAAGGTCAAGAAATAGTGCACCAACCATCTTTTTGTGATCAATTCCATCTATCAGCTCATCCACAAGCTCAGTTATGGCAGTTACAGTGCTGCTACCACGCCGTGATCCGTACTGGAGATTATAAAAAACATTATTTTGGTTGAAAAAAATAAAAAATCTCACAATAATAAGCTTCCAAAGTAATTTATTAAGCACTGATTAAGGTTAAAATCGGTCGATAGTTGCTAGGACTCGTAAAATCTCCCGATTTAAAAATTGCCACGACCCTGTCAATTTTTAGACAGTTTGGGTATCGTCCTGTAGACAGCAATATGTTAAACATTTCCGAGCAAATTCTAGAAAAGGTAACTGCGTTCGTTTTTATAACATTCACTGGAATATTATAGGATCCGCAACCTGCTTTGCTGTTCAGATCTCGTGTGATCATAAGTACTTCAGCTTGATTTGACGGATATAAAAAAATGGAGTCTCGGACTTAACAGGATGCTTTTTTCGATGCGGGTAATATGGACATATAGTGGGGGGGAATATGGACAGGTTTGTAATATATGAAGCATAGAGGTTTATCGATCGCGAGAGGAATAATATCGCTTCTCTGTTAACTCAAAAATCGCAATATAACCATTAGCAAATTGAATTTTGATACTAAACCACTCAAAATGCTTAATATCGAAGCAGCTAAAATTAGATCAACATGCGGAATCATGTGTGATTTTCGGTTTTTGTTTCCCTTTTCTTCTTTTGATCAGTATTCATTGCCATAGAGTGGCTTAAATATTATAGAATAACATGTAGAAGGTGTTCTCATGAACATATATCTGAAATTCAAAATGTAACTAAACAAATCAACCACCTGTCCATATTACCCCGACAGTCCGTATTAACCGCGGTTCCCCTACATCGATGGTTTACCATTATTTCGCTTAGGAATTTATCGAGATACGATTTATGTTGCGTTACGATGCTTGAAAAATATTCGTTGAACACTTCACACACTTCTTCGTCCTTTGTACACTCAATACCATCATCAATATGATTAATTTGTGTTCTTTCCTTGGACCGTCCAAAATGGAATTAATTGTTTTCCACATTCTTGAATGATTCGTATTATTTAATGGGAAATTGTTGGAAATATGCTCTTTTACGTTGTCTTTTCTCTACTTGACCCTTTTTTAAATATGGTTGAGCATTTCTTGTTGATATGAATCATTTGGATGGCTTTTAACCTTTTTCAAGTATTTGTCCTTAATTTTCAACAAGTTCCAAAGATCATATGACATCCAAGGTTGACTTTGCAACCGTTTAGTCATAAGGAAGATACAATCAATGAGTGATCAGCTAAACCACCAGCATTGTGTGAGTCATTGATACAAATCAAAACAAATCAAATAAAACAAAACGAGGTAAATAGTCAAGATAAAATTGAAGAGCATTGTTGTCTAGTTTTTTTCCTCTTAGACGAGGGATTCTTAGAAATGTTTAAATATCGGATTATTCGTTTTCTTGAGATCTTCTCTGTTTTTCTACATCAGGTTCTATTACCCTCTCTTTTTTCACTAGAACTGTTCCGAATCTACCTGGTCAAACATATTTGATGTTCAATACTTACTGCGATTCACGAAATTCGTGAATTGGTTCAAAAGAAAGCGGAATCAATCAAACACGAATGGAAACATAAGTTGATCTACCATTCGACAGGAATGATGGGTCAATTTAAATTGATAATAGTTTACTCTTCTGTTTCTTTTTGTCAAATACCATTTCCTTAACGACCACATCATCAAAAATCACTTTGATAAGAATCAACGTTGTATTGCTGTTCTTTGTTGAGTCGAGCCTGGCGGCTGATGCTATAGATCCTGCTTTCAGTTGTACACCCAGCGACTGTATAGTTTTCTCAATGAGTTGAACTGTGTTTTCGTTATGTTTTAGAGGTATCCCCATAAACAACGCCTTTTTTTGTTTATTTTATATTATTTGTCTGTGCACAACTCAATTTCATGGACCGTCTCGGTTAATACGGATGACAGCTTGCATTTGTAGACGGAAATCGATTTTGCTACAGTTTAGGAAATGGATACAATACGAGTGTGACAACTATTCGTTTTTTTTTCAATTTTGTTCGCTCAAATTTACGATCACGTATCAGTAGGTACAAACTCGAATCTATTAATTTCTCATGAATCCGTATGGTTCTCAAGACTACACCTCTGGCTACGAGTTACAGGACAAACAAGATGCGACATCCAACATCAATCCATAATAAGCAAGCAGACAGGCAGACAACATATTTCTTCGGGGGGCTTGTGTCCGTATTACCCGCGGTTCCCCTACATCGATGGTTTACCATTATTTCGCTTAGGGATTTAATGAGATACGATTTATGTTGCGTTACGATGCTTGAAAAATATTCGTTGAACACTTCACACACTTCTTCATCCTTTGTACACTCAATTCCATCATCAATATGATTAATTTGTGTTCTTTCCTTGGACCGTCCAAAAATGGAATCGTACTGGTCGGAACTATTTTTCCTTGAAAAGCAGTGATACATGCAAGATTATGAAAAATAAACATTTCTTATTTATTTTGTGAACTTTATTTTGTGCGAAATCTTTCGAAATAGTCTCCAAGAGTAAATCATATGGAGTATAATTAATACATAATTTTATTTTTATCATCCGTTGAATATGAGACACTTTCGCCATTAATGCAATAAATGAATAACTGTGGTGGCGGAGAGCAGACAAACGATCACAAATAGTTAATTGGGAATTGTTGCTCTTTTGCAATGTTTTTTCTCTACTTGAACTTTTTTTTAAATGTGGTTGGGCATTTCTTGTTGATATGAATAATTTGGACGGCTTTAAACCTTTTTCGAGTATTTGTCCTTAATTTTCAACAAGTTCCAACGATCATATGTCATCCAAGGTTGACTTTGCAATCGTTTAGTCTTATACGATGATACAATCAATGAGTGATCAGCTAAATCACTCATAAAAATGAAAACAAATTAAATGAAAAAACGAGGTAAATAGTCAAGACAAAATTAAAGAGCATTGTTGTCTAATTTTTTTCCTCTTAGACGAGGGGTTTTTAAACATGTTTGTTCGCGCGCAACCGTTCAGACGTTTCGGGTACTCAACAGGAAAACAGATTTGAATTTGAAGTACATTCACAACATATAAACATAACGCGAACTTCATTTTATTTCCTTAAGGTGAAGGTGGAAGCTAGCCACAAATGGCTGCCACAATGGCGCTCATTTCTTTCATCTCCGTCCCTCACCCCTCGCCCGAAAATCAATAATTGCGCGAAACTATGTGAAGAAAATTATCGTTTTCGCACACTTCCCATGAAGTAATATCAACCAAAATCTAATCGATTACTCACAAGATATTAAATTTTCATCTGCTGTCGCACTGTATAGTGAAAAACGTCGGAAAACTCGAGCAAGTGCTCTGAAAGTTAAATTTTCATTTTTCAATCTTCGGCAATGGTTTTGTTTGTATTGGTGAAAGCATCGTTATTTTTTCGACACTGATGCCAGACAACATCATCAAAACAGCTATCAAAACCACTCAATAAAATGTTATTCCTGAGTCATAGCCTTTCATGTCATGAAAATCAATAGAATAAAATAGTGTTGATATCAATACAATCATTACTTTTACGTTTAATGGGTCTATAATGTAAGTTTTAGCAACTTTAATATTGGGTAAGAAAATTGTATTGCAGAGCTCGGAACACTGCCACGGCTGCCTATGCTTTCAAAAACAATAAACGGAAAAGTATTACATTCAATCAAAATGTCTCAGCCAACGAAGAGAAGGGTTAAGGATCTCCAACGTGAATATGTGAAAACAATACTACCAACGAAGGAAAATATTGAGGAATTATCAGCATCGAGTTACTATGTGGTAGAACTTGTTAATATCAAAAGAGCCCCAATTCGCATGTGTTATAAATTTGTTCATGTTACGCTCGCGTATAATCAGAATTTTACTTCATATGCAGAAAAAAAACCCTTCTATATATTTATGTTTGCAATTGGCTTGGTTCATCGGAACATATCGTTCATACATTTAACTTCAGTATTGAATTGTTATTTTTTTTTCAAATGTATTCAAAGACTCGTGTCAATGAAGCGCCACACAGTCTGATAAGTGAATTGATCTATTTACATGTGCTTTGCTCTTCTCTCACAAACACTATTACCCCATTTTTACACGTGGTTTAACCTATACTACTACAATGGCTCACCTTAAGGTGAAGGTGGAAGCTAGCCACAAATGGCTGCCACAATGGCGCTCATTTCTTTCATCTCCCCCCCTCACCCCTCGCCTGATAATCAATAATTTTGCGAAACAGCGTGAAGAAAATGATCGTTTTCGCACACTTCCCATCAAGTAATATCAACCAAACTCTAATCGATTACTCACAAGATATTAAATTTTCATCTGCTGTCGCACTGTATAGTGAAAAACGTCGAAAAACTCGAGCAAGTGCTCTGAAAGTTAAATTTTCAATTTTCAATCTTCGGCAATGGTTTTGTTTGTATTGGTGGAAGCATCGTTATTTTTTCGACACTGATGGCAGACAACATCATCGAAACAGCTACAAAAACCACTCAATAAAATGTTATTCCTGAGTCATAGGGTTTCATGTCATGAAAATCAATAGAATAAAATTGTGTTGATATCAATACAATTATTATTTTTACGTTTGATGGGTCTATAATGTAAGTTTTAGAAACTTTAACATTGGGTAAGAAAATTGTATTGCAGAGCTCGGAACACTGCCACGGATGCCTATGCTTTCAAAAACAATAAACGGAAAAGTATTACATTCAATCAAAATGTCTCGGCCAACGAAGAGAAGGGTTAAGGCTCTCAAACGTGAATATGTGAAAACAATACGATCAACTAAGGAAAATATTAAGGAATTATCAACATCGAGTTACTATGCGGAAGAACTTGTTAATACCAAAAGAGCCCCAATTCGCATGTGTTATAAATTTGCTCATGTTACGCTCGCGTATACAGGGTATCTTCGATATAACGTACATTTTACTTTCAAAATTGTACGTTGTATCGAATTGTACGTTATATCGAAGCATAATAAAAAACTCTGAAACGTAGCTAATATTACTTTATTGTGTTGTTGTTTGAGTAAGGTTAATGAATAAAATCAATAAGAAGACGAAGCCAACTTTTCTCATGATGTTTCCTTTCGTTCTGTTGATTGAAGTTTGATGCATTCAGAATCCGGAATCACAAAACAGTTGTATTTCGGGATTGGTTAAAGTTACAATACAAGCTTTAGTATCAAAATACAGATTATTTGTTCTTTCAGAAAACAAAAAACATTTGTTTAATTGTTCTTTCAGAAAACAAAAAATAAAAAAAATATTTTTCTGGACTTCGATAATGTGTACGTTATATCGAGTGACGTTATATCGAGTGACGTTATATCGAGGGTACGTTATATCGAAGTTTCCCTGTAATCAGAATTTTACTTCATATGCAAATGCACCTTCTATATATATTTATGTTTGCAATTGTTTACGGAACATATCGTTCTTACATTTTACTTTAGTATTGAATGGTTATTCTTTTTTTCAAATGTATTCAAAGACTCGTGTCAATGAAGCGCTACACGGTCTGATAAGTGAATTAATCTATTTACGTGTGCTTTGCTCTACTCTCACAAACACTATTACCCTATTTTTACACACCTATACTACTGCAATGGCTAGCTTCCACCTTCACCTTAACGTAATAAAACTGACGGTATATTTTTGACTTCTATCTCCTGTTCATTTTATCTGCTGACCATCAGCTGTTCTTAGGGTGGGTTTAGACTAGTGATATATTCATGTGAAGAAATATGATGAGATTTATAGAAATCGCATCAACTGTTTACACTAGCGTGAACTTCTATAATGAATATATTCATATTCTCGGTGAATTTATTCACCTGAAGTAGAACTGCATCCAACTTTAGTGATTTCTCACCAGTGAGAAATTCACAAGCGTTTACATATGCTGAATTTATTCAAGTTATATATACCTCGAATAAGTGTATCATATTTATTCTCACCCGTTTACACCTACATTCACGTGAATAAATCCATCTATAGCTATAGATCTCCCTAATGTAAACCCGCCATTAGTCTGTAAAAGCGAATACTCGATCAAAGCAATAATAGAAAAATCCTGTTCTCTCGAGAGATTTGAAATTGTGGTTTATTGCTCAACATGAAACAGACCAAGTGATATTGTGTGAGTAGAAAAGTACACAATTAATACGTATTTTACAGCTTGCATTTGTAGACGGAATTCGATTTTGCTACAGTTTAGGAAATGGATACAATACGAGTGTGACAACTATTCGATTTTTTTTTCAATTTTGTTCGCTCAAATTTACGATCACGTATCAATAGGTACAAACACGAATCTATTAATTTCTCATGAATCCGTATGGTTCTCGAGACTACAGCTCTGGCTACGAGTTACAGGATAAACAAGATGCGACATCCAACATCAATCCATAATAAGCAAGCAGACAGGCAGACAACATATTTCTTCGGGGGGCTTGTGTCCGCTTGCGGCGGAATCAAAATCAACTGTTTCTCAACCGTTTTCTGCTGAGTTTGTTTACCTACGACCCGCGTTTTCTTCTGTAATAATAAAAATAAGCTATGGCATGTATTCTCAAAACATCCGAAAGGCAGCGCAAGCATCGGGTATATCTCCCACAACGGTGATAGCTCGAAGAGCATCAGACCAGTGTTCTCTACTAAGAAAGCAGAAGAATATATATTCTACCGTTGCCCTTCGGTGAAGTTTGCTTTATGCGTTATCTTAACTTTCATGCGAATCCGCACCTGCACCGGCAGCCATACCCACGTTCTCTCAGTGGCACATACACACACATACACGAACAGGACATAAATTTATCCCCTCTAATGTCATTGTCTCCAAAGTCCACCATTTTCGTGGCACCGAAGAACAGAGCCATGCACAATGGGCACAAAATGCTAACCCTGGGATGCTCACACACGTGACCGCGTGCGATATGAAAGTTATTGCACCATAAATAACTAGCTTATGTGGGGGCGGGCGAAAATAGTTACTAGTTGATTATGACCTTGGTGTTGAGCTGTGAGATATTACGGTTGGAGAAGTTTGTGGGCGGAATAACATAGTTCAGCCAAATAGATGAATAGCACAGATGGCAAGTATTAACTCAATTCTTGATGAAATTATCCCAAGTTTCAGAAGGTGTTCAAAGTCTGTCGTATTATATCAAGACGTTCGACATTTCTCTTTTCAAAATTGTGAGAAAACATAAATCGTGCGATAAGATAATGAAAACATTGTCAGTTAGAAACATTTGTAGATATATTTTTTACATTTTTCAACCTTTCTAGTTCAGTTCCCATTTTAACCGCCTCTCAATTCTCTTCAATTGGAATCCAAATTCTTGCGATTTTTGTGACCACGACGACGACGATAACGCGAATAGTATGTATTATCCTAAGGAAAGAGGATTAGTTCCTCCTCCAATTCCGTACGTTTCACTTCAGAAGGTGGATGAAACAGTTTGACAAATTGATCGATACGCCATTTTTCAAGATGAACGACGTGAAGTATGACGCGAACCTTGCACAATACTGCAGCCATGACTCTTTTGGATGATAATTCGCATAGATTCGTCTCAAAAATCACTACATACAAGACATTGTATACTACGGTGGCCCTGCTGTTCATGAGCACTAATGAACCGAATCCAAAAACCATTCCGATTGCATTCAACTTCATTGTTGACTTTGAATGCATCAAAAATATTTATAGAATTGAATCTCTGGTACAATCCAATTATTAAAGCTTTCAAATATCATGTTCGTTGGCTGTAGAACTTAAAAACCTTAAATTATCGAATAAGAATGCCGTTCAAAGTATTGTACATCGCTTTTCATTTTTTTCCCCATATTTTTAATGCGTTATGGATTTGGATGGACTGTTCGTTTTTGAGCCCAGCTATTCTGTTCTGAAGTAACAAGTATCCCAAAAAAAAACGTCTCGTACCATTCGAAGCATTAATCTGAATGAGCATAGTGCGGCCTATAAGCTGGAAGATTCATTTCTTTTTATTTAGTATTTCCCAAATAGCTGTTGATCAGGAGAGCACCCGTTGCCATAATAGAATATTACATCTTTGGGTCTTGTCACTTATTCTTGTCTTTTTCTGGTTAAAGCTAGCATCATGTGATAGTTTGATTCAAACTCTGCAACTATTTATGATTCAAAGAGGCTTCTTGAAAAAATAGTTCTTCTCAGGCAGTTAGAAAGCTATAAAAAGTACATTCTGTCAAATATGTTCCGGAAATTTGCTTCGCATGATAACGGAGTTTTAACTTTTTTTTTCATCTATTGCTCAGTTATATCAGATCGTAATATTATATATTATAACAGAGATCAGTTATATTATAACAGAAATTCTATTATCATAAAACGGTTCTCATTCTCGAAAGAACATTCTGTGATACCGTAAAAGTAGCTTTAAGCATGTTTCATGTCTAGAATAAAAATATATGAAAAATATAACAAATGAACTAAGTCTATTCCGAACCTGCCATGTGCATAGTTAGAAACCATAAGATTGTCTTATCAGAATATTGCATTCAATCAAAATGGATATCGATATTAAGGTCCCCAAACCCAAAATTTATTTTTAGCAAATGTTTTGACATCTTGATTAATAACATCAAATGAGCTTAGAAATAACGAAAAATGCTACCCTCCCATACTGGTACAGCATTTGCATAATATATATGACATTGCAATATAAGAATAATACTATATAAGAGAGCGAAACAAGAGACGCATTGTAAATAAGCATCCATTAACTCCCCGGTCCCGACCGAAAAGAATACCGGTTCATGTTCCTACTCTCTTTTTTACTCTTAGAAAACACTTGCATGTATCAAAAGTATAGATAAAGTATAGATTCATTTTATAATGTGGTGTAATATCGTATTAGCGTATTAGCGCAACAGCACCAATGACTATATGGATAGCGTAGTTGTGAAACAGAGCAATGCAATCCAGTCGGCCTTGGTTCGATCCCCCTGGTAGGCATCGGTTGGAATATTTTTTTTTTTTTTGGGTACGATTTCAAGCTGACGGTCAATCTGAGAGAAAGAGAGGTCTGCTCTTCACAAACAGAATTCTTCAAAAGGGTTCTTTTATTTGTTCATTTCACCTTTCAGCACACGAAAAAGCATTTTTTTTTTCTGCCGAAGATGATATATTTCCTGCCATCGCTAGTTTGGGTGTATAGTCCGGGAAAGATGTATTACCTAAATTCAATCTAATTAATTAATGAAATACAAAAACAATCATCGAAATTGATGAAGGTCTTTATGTATAACATGGTAGTCTAGGATTGGTAGTTATAATGAGTATTTATAATGTAACCATGTTACAGAGGCTATATAATCAATGTAGGCGCATCGCAATCTGGTAGCGTAGAAATATTGAATAAAGACTTAAAACATATTAACTATGAAAAAATCATAACTCATAAACAAAAGAAAACGCCTCTCTTTCTTTTTGATGTGAAGGCTGAATATTGAAGAAAAAATACAAAAATCTATCTGTAATTCATGGAAACCATGAAAAACAAATACAATCATTAATTACAAAAACAAAATTCAAATTATTTTCAAGTGTATTTTTTTCAAACTTAGTATAGATAATCGACTTTAATTTGATATGTCTATCATTTAAATAAGTCCAACAGTTCAAAAGTTATGATTTTTTTAAAGTCTTTTTTGAAAAAAAATATGAAAAATAGATTTTTCGGGCAACCCTAAAATGGAAATGTTCACTCTAATGAAAATATAATAAAATACGGGCGTAAATCCGAGAACCACTATATCGGTTTACCACGGAATGGCTGAATTGCTATTGGCATGAGACTTGATATAAATCTACTGCATCATTCCTGCAGGCTGAGAAAAGAGGTGAAATTAAGTGAAGTTTCAATAACTAGATGGAAACCTTACACAGAACATAGAATAATGTTATACTATTAAATAGAAAGAACAGATTCTGCTATTCCGCACCAGTCAATTAAAGAAGAATGTCAGCCAGAACTACTAAAAGTAAGACTAAGATTCAAGGAGATGAGAGGAGAATCCTTGTTTATTTGTATTGAAAGAATTTGGAACTTCGTATCAAATAGATGTTAACTCACTATTTTTTTTGTTTTCTGATGAAATCAACAAAGACCAATTGAGGAATACTGGTCGATTGTAAAGCACGCGTCGAGAAAAAAAGAAGTACCGAAATTTAACTGAGGTATTTCGAGCGGAAATGTAATTTAGTGACCAGCAATGATCACGAACCATGCACAAAGGAAAGTTCGGGCAATGGCCTATGGAAAAAAGGAAGAATAAAACAACTGGTGAATCACACCATTGAGGAAAATGGCGGTTTCTTCGGTTGAAGGAGGCCAGAATGATGATAGCTCAGATTTACAGGAACACTGGTCTTCAAGAGGACCATTATGTTTCTATGTTAAGTAGGCGATATTAAAAAAAACAGGACTGATGCACATCAGTATTGTAGCTTCATTGCATTAATATATATTACTACACAGTAACGCATTGAAACTCAATATTACAGGTCATATATTAATAATGAATGTTACTCTAGAGATGCACAAGCAAAAAGAACAAATTATTGACACCAATATGTTCAACTTTTTTTTTAATATAGTAAGGTGAAAATAGATAAATCTTTTATAATATGTACGGATCAGGACGACCGTAAGATGAAACGGTAGAATAAAAGTGAATATGCGAGGATCGGGACGGCCGCACAACATATGTACATGGTATAAGATCAGATGAATAAAAATGAATTTAATGTACAAAAAATGTCATAAGTTTTATTACATTTGATTTGAAATAAAAGACCTCTGTAACATTCATTAAACATTTTTATTATTTTTATTTATTTTTTTTTATTTTTGGTTGACTTTCTGCACTGAAAAAAAAACTTAATTTCAATCAAATATTGAAAACGTTTTTGTTACAAAAACTTTTTTGTCTTGAATATGCACAAGTTGCAATGTATGGAAGAGTTGTAGGGCACATATTTATCTACCATTTATCTATCATTTCATCAAAATCTGATATGACCATTTTCAGAAAATCGACTTTTAGTTTTTTCAAATCGATTTTTTCAGTGTAGGATTTCAAAGATATATTTTTTTAGTATTTTTTACTGAAAAATCATGTATTTTCCTAAAATTCTTCCATAAATCACTTTTTTGTAGGTAAAAAAAATTAAAAAAATGGTCAAAAATATTTGGCCCTTTCCATATGTTAGTCTAGATAAATTTTCGGAAAACTAAGTATGCCAAGTTGCTTAATTAGGTAACGTCTTCACGCCCAGAAAGTTTCATTGAGTTCTGAGAGGGTCATGTCATCATCTGGTCGAGTTGGCCCGTCTTATATTTTCCTGCAATAACAACCGGTTCAATCCTCGTAGATGTTTCCACCATGATATACATTATTCATCGCAAACCTTTATCGTCACAGAACGTCTAAGAGTATCATATTACAAATGTGGGCCGGATCATTGCTAGCACAACCCACACATGGAAGAAAGCACAAAAATATCCATCTCATCTCCGATCAATTTCACACACGGAAGGATACACAACAGTAACACATGGATTCACACTCGCCAAACTTCTTCAAAGAAGTTGATTTCCGGCGAACCCACAAATCAACTTGAAAGAGCCACTTCCCACTGGCTTAGGGTTGTGCTCAATTGAGTCCTCCGTTCCCCACCCCACCCACTTCCTTCACGTTTCCTGTGGACCCCTGTTTGATTGATGTTTTCCGTGAGAAAGGAAAACCGGTTGTTGGCTCGGTAGTCAGCATGAGTATGAACACTCGAGCAACCACACCCAATTCGAGGCGGGGAAAAATTTATTTCGTGATTATCGTACACAAACGGTACCGCTCGATGTTTTGTGATACCTAAATATTTCGTTGAATGCCAGACGACACAAAAACAAAAATCCTAATCTACCGGGAAAACGTGTGCTATCTGTCAGCACGACACTTTTTCGTGACCTTGTCTCGTGTTGGGGGCACAATCATGGGAACGGTAATTTAATGGGACTGAATGAAGCTAAACGTAACGTTGACGCCTTTCATTGGTTGAATGAAGTTTATCACAAAAAATATTGTGGAAAATTGCGACGTGAAACGTTCACTGAAGAAGTATCTGAATTGAATACAAACGAAAAAATCTTATCACCCATAAACTAATCATCACTTGCTTTTAACGCCCTTGGACGCAATCCCCAAAAGTGGAAGAGCAGCCCTGAAGCCAATTCAGGTCCAAATTACTTGATTAGCACCTGCAGAAAAAAGCCCTTCAAAATGACACTTCTGGGAATGACCCTATAAGTCCAAATGATTCACGATTGACGTGCGCCAGAGCCCTTAGGCGCGGGACATAAAAGGGATGTGAAGCCAAAAAAACAGCTTCTTTTCATGTCGCCAGAATAAAAACAAAATCAAGGTTGCCCAACCTTCTTGTGGGTGTGCCCTTTACAACCCGCGCCGCGTCACGCGCCTCTTCACATAGCACTGTGCGCGATAAGAAGTAATTTCATGCTCCGCTGGTTATGGTTGCCATAAACAAAAACGCCAACGCCTTTCTGCACGTGAGTTAAGATATAATTTGCATAGGGGCCACCGCCAGCATGGTGTTATGGTCTAGGAACGATAATCAGAGCTGTTGTGTGTTCTTGTTGTGTTTAATCCTGAGAGATAGAAAGTTCTGGCAGAGAAAAAACGAGTTGTTTCAATGAGGCTATCAACGGAAGAATACAGCATTCGGTTGGTAACGATTTCGTATGAACGCGGGTAAATGCAGACAAAATTGTGAAGGAGTCGGATCGAATCCACGGCATCCTCGAACCAAGATTACATTGCATCACACCATTAAACGAAACATTTATTTCACATTTTCGTACGAACCGAAAAGCTGCTCGACGGAATCGAAGAGTCACGTACTCGCAGAAATTGGGAAACAGAAATTTCGAATATTTTTTAAGTAATGAATTGAATTTATAACAATTTTCGTAATTTCTATGCTTTGTTCCACTTTCTTCATTTGTACTTGCCCAAACAGTTTCTAAATTTTCAAAATTTTCAAAATTTTCTAAATCTTCTAAGTTTTCTAATTTTTTCAAATTTTCAGAATTTTATAAATTTTCTAAATTTTCCTATTTTGAAAATTTTCTAAATTTTTTAAATTTTCTAAATTTTTTAAATTTTCTAAATTTTTTAAATTTTATAAATTTTATAAATTTTCTAAATTTTCTAAATTTTCTAAATTTTCTAAATTTTCTAAATTTTCAAAATTTTCTAAATTTTCTAAATTTTCAAAATTTTCAAAATTTTCAAAATTTTTTAAATTTTCTAAATTTTCAAAATTTTTTAAATTTTCTAAATTTTTTAAATTTTCTAAATTTTTTAAATTTTCTAAATTTTCTAAATTTTCTAAATTTTCTAAATTTTCTAAATTTTCTAAATTTTCTAAATTTTCTAAATTTTCTAAATTTTCTAAATTTTCTAAATTTTCTAAATTTTCTAAATTTTCTAAATTTTCTAAATTTTCTAAATTTTCTAAATTTTCTAAATTTTCTAAATTTTCTAAATTTTCTAAATTTTCTAAATTTTCTAAATTTTCTAAATTTTCTAAATTTTCTAAATTTTCTAAATTTTCTAAATTTTCTAAATTTTCTAAATTTTCTAAATTTTCAAAATTTTTATAAATTTTATAAATTTTATAAATTTTATAAATTTTATAAATTTTATAAATTTTATAAATTTTATAAATTTTATAAATTTTATAAATTTTATAAATTTTCTAAATTTTCTAAATTTTCTAAATTTTCTAAATTTTCTAAATTTTCTAAATTTTCAAAATTTTCAAAATTTTCTAAATTTTCTAAATTTTCTAAATTTTCTAAATTTTCTAAATTTTCTAAATTTTCTAAATTTTCTAAATTTTCTAAATTTTCTAAATTTTCTAAATTTTCTAAATTTTCTAAATTTTCTAAATTTTCTAAATTTTCTAAATTTTCTAAATTTTCTAAATTTTCTAAATTTTCTAAATTTTCTAAATTTTCTAAATTTTCTAAATTTTCTAAATTTTCAAAATTTTTATAAATTTTATAAATTTTATAAATTTTATAAATTTTATAAATATTATAAATTTTATAAATTTTATAAATTTTATAAATTTTATAAATTTTATAAATTTTATAAATTTTATAAATTTTATAAATTTTATAAATTTTATAAATTTTATAAATTTTATAAATTTTATAAATTTTATAAATTTTATAAATTTTATAAATTTTATAAATTTTATAAATTTTATAAATTTTATAAATTTTATAAATTTTATAAATTTTATAAATTTTATAAATTTTATAAATTTTATAAATTTTATAAATTTTATAAATTTTATAAATTTTATAAATTTTATAAATTTTATAAATTTTATAAATTTTATAAATTTTATAAATTTTATAAATTTTATAAATTTTATAAATTTTATAAATTTTATAAATTTTATAAATTTTATAAATTTTATAAATTTTATAAATTTTATAAATTTTATAAATTTTATAAATTTTTTAAATTTTATAAATTTTATAAATTTTATAAATTTTATAAATTTTATCTGATGGAGTGGTGTCTGTCGTAGGATCAAACGAATCCGACCTGCAAGGTCCCTTACAAGATACTTTGAACAATTTTTCAACCTGGGCCATTGGGCTAGGGATCGAATTCTCCACGGAGAAAACAGAGATGGTGGTTTTTTCTAGGAAGCATAGACCAGCAAAACCAAAGCTTCAACTTTTGGGTAAACCGATCACTCATGCTATGTCATTCAAGTATCTTGGGGTCTGGTTCGACTCCAAATGTACTTGGGGGGCCCATATTAGGTATCTGAGTAAAAAATGCCAACAAAGAATAAACTTTCTCCGTACAATTACCGGCACCTGGTGGGGAGCCCACCCCGAAGATCTTATAATGTTGTATCGAACAACTATTCTCTCAGTGATGGAGTATGGCAGTTTCTGTTTTCAATCAGCTGCCAAAACACACCTCATTAAACTCGAGCGAATTCAGTATCTTTGTCTCCGTATCGCGTTGGGATGTATGCCCTCAACGCATACCTTGAGTCTCGAGGTTTTGGCAGGCGTACTCCCACTAAAAGATCGCTTCAATTTATTATCTCTTCGGTTCCTCATCCGGTGTAAGGTTATGAACCCATTGGTGATCGGAAATTTTGAGCAGCTTACCGAGC
The DNA here is from genome assembly GCF_029784135.1 of Toxorhynchites rutilus septentrionalis. Lineage (NCBI taxonomy): Eukaryota > Metazoa > Arthropoda > Insecta > Diptera > Culicidae > Toxorhynchites > Toxorhynchites rutilus. Next base: position 304,427,556 of record NC_073745.1, on the reverse strand, counting down.
TAAATTTTCATTCAGGATTCATGAGCTCATATCATAAATTCATCTCCATGCAGGTTGATCCTTCTTCGTATACTCCCAACCGTGTTTGTTTTCCTGACTACATCAATTCCTCTGTACATTTTGATCTGTTCATGAAGGAGAAAATCCATGGAATTCCAGATTATCATCGATCGGGGATCGTTCCTACGATCTTCAATGCAAAGTATGGGCGTGTCAATTGTGATAATATGTACTTTACTGATGGGTCCTCTATGAATGAGTCCACAGGATTTGGAGTGTTCAACGAAATTTTTAGCACCTCCCACAGTCTTCAGAATCCTTGCTCTGTGTATATTGCTGAATTGGCAGCGATACACTGGGCGCTGGACAGCGTCGCCTCACGACCTGTTGAACACTATTACATTGTAACGGATAGTCTTAGCTCTGTCGAAGCTATCCGTTCAGTGAGGCCGGAAAAGCACTCGCCGTACTGCCGTGCTTTATCCAGACGCTGTTATGTCATTACCTTTGTCTGGGTCCCTTCACATTGCTCAATTCCGGGTAATGAGAGGGCTGACTTATTAGTAAAGGTAGATGCAATTGAAGGCGATATTTATCAGCGTCAAATCGCCTTCAATGAATTTTATTCTTTAGTCCGCAAAAATACCATAGTTAACTGGCAACGCAAATGGAACGAAGATGAATTGGGCCGGTGGCTCCACTCGATTATCCCTAAGGTTAGCCTCAAACCATGGTTCAAAAGTCTGGACTTGAGTCGGGACTTTATTCGCACCTTCTCCCGACTCATGTCCAATCACTGTTCGTTAGACGCGCTACTCTTTCGTTTTAATCTTGCCGATGGCAATATCTGTGCTTGTGGCCAAGGTTACCACGACATCGAACTCGTTGTTTGGTCGTGCGAGGAGTATCTTGTTGCCAGATCGAATTTAGAAAACTCTCTTCGGGCTAGAGGAAGGCAGCCCAATGTGCCGGTGAGAGATGTGTTGGCTCGGTTAGACCTTGATTACATGTCCCAAATATATGTCTTCTTAAAAGCTATCGATCTTCGTGTCCTTATATCCTTATATTCTTCTTTTCCTTTTCCTTCGCGAGAAATCAAATCCCTTCTTACTAACAATAGAATAAGGTGAAATGTAAATACATGTTAGATATAAGATAGGCTTAAGAATTGAGTATGATGAATGTGAGTGCGAATGTGAGTGTGAACATTGTCAACATATCCTTATATCCCATCCTTTTCCTGAAACAAAATGTCACCCTTCTAAACTCGAGCAAGCCGCGAGTAATCGGTTCTCTACTTCATTAACATTAGCATTAATAAAAAATGTTTATATATACTTGTAACTATACAGATAGGAGTTTGGCTCCTTTAAACTTATGTAACTGAGCCTGTAAAAATAAACGATTTAATAAAAAAAAAAATAAATAAATAAATTTTATAAATTTTATAAATTTTATAAATTTTATAAATTTTATAAATTTTTTAAATTTACTAAATTTCCTAAATTTCCTAAATTTTCTAAATATTCAAAATTTCCTTATCTTTTTAAATTTCGAAATTTTCAAAATCTTCAAAATTTTCTAAATTTCTTAAATTTTTTAAATTTTCTAAATTTTTTAAATATTTCTATATTCTTAATTTTTTCTCTTATTTTTTAATTTTATATATCTTCCTAATTTTTAGTTTTTCCGTAATATTTTCTTATTATCCTTTTCTTTTATTTTCTGAATTTCTTAAACCTTAATATGTTTTTGAATTTTAGTGTATTTTGTAAAATTTTCGAAATTTTTCAAATAATCTGTTTTTGTTAATTTTTTGATTTCACTGAATTTTCTGAATACAGGTCAGACTCGATATATACAGATTTGATTATATACAATTTTAGACTCGTTGATATTATAACGTTATTACAACGTTAAGGTGAATGCTGGCAAGCAATTAGCTTATGTACAGTGTAGTAAAAATCGTGATTTGCTTATTGAAGGATACCCAGGAATTGGTGAAAATGATATTTGAAATTTTCTTATATACGTAGAAGGATTTCTTTCACCAAATATGATCCTCTGTCACCTCCTGAAATATTACGAACATATGATTTTTTATGTGAGAAAGGTGTTTAATGACTTAAGAGGAATAAATCAAAAATCAAATTGATCTTTTATATTCCAAAAACCTAAAAATAATTTCATTTTTTTTCGTAGGGTATAAAAGGTAGATTCTAAATTTTCCGAGTTGTTCAGTTTGACGATTTTTTTATTTTGAATTTTCTAAATCTCCAGTTTTTTTTTATTTTCGATTTAGAATATTTTTTTATTTTTTTAAATTTCAACAATTTTCAATTTTTCAGAGATATTAAATTTTAAAAATTATCATTATTTTCTTGATTTTTTTAATTTTATAAATTTAATTTCTTTTGCATTCTTATGACTTTTTTAAAATTTTTTGATTAATGTTTTTTTGTTTTTAATTTTCAAAAAACAATTTTGCAATTGAATTTCAATTTTTTTATTTAAAAATTATAAATATTTGAATGTTTCCGAATTTTCTGTTCTTTCGTTCATCCAAATGATTATTTCCTTTTTTTTACTTTTTCTTGCTTATTAAATTTTCATTTTTTTCAATTGATTTTTTTTTATTTCTCTCAAGTTTTCGGATTTCCTGAACATCTAGAATTTTCTGAATTTCGTGAACTTTCTGAACTATTTTAATATTAATATATTCTGAACCTTGCAAATTTCCTGATTTTTTCAATATCAGATTTTTTTAATTTTCTGATTTTTTGTATTTTTCTAATTTTTGGAACATCGTGTGTTTAAAGCTCTAATCGCCGAAACTTGCACAATGAGAATGGTTTTCTCAAGATTTAAAAAAATTGTTTACTCAAAATTTAAAAAAAAATCTCACTTAAAAACTATAAGTCCTACAAAGTTAATGTAAATGTGGAAAATAATTCATGATTTCACCAAAAAATAACAAACCATTTTTTAAAGAAAAAAATTTTAAAAAAAATATTTTTAAATTTAAAATTCAATTTTCTTGACAATGTGTTTTTTCTTTAATTCACAAAAAAATGGACATGGACACTTTTACAGGGAAAGCGTTTTTCCAACAACAACTTTTTCATGTTATCTTCGAAAAATTGCTATTAACGTTCAACTCGTAACATACGAACTTTTATTAATTTAGAAACTTGTCAAGAACATGCCAAACGAGAGAATTTACACACAAAAATGTTACGAATCAAAGACTATTTTTTTAGGAGCCTCCGCACAAAAATGCCATATATTCCAGAAGCTATAAAAGATAGAAAGTTGACGCAAAACTCGCATTTCAATCAGATTTAAAACTTTGTCAAATACACTTTATCGCTATCTTAAGTTTAAACAAAACTAGGATTAGTTGTAATTTTTTCAAAGAAAACACGAGGAAGTTGTTGTTAAAAAAGTCTGGGAAACTTATTGGAAATTGTAAGGGCTATTCATTTAATTTTTATGATCGTTTAATAAAACGTTTTTGAAATAAATGAATTTAAATTTTTAAAATATTTTTATTTCAGCGTAATTTTTTATTATTTTTTTAATGAAAATTCAAACAGTTTCCTATGACTAGATTTTTTGCGTATTTTAGTTTTTGAGTTATATTTTTTTCAATTGAAAATTTATAAATTGAAAAAAAAAACTCTAAAACTATAATACCTAAAACATTTTGGTCAAATGATAAAATGTGGGAAATTGTTTGAATTTTTTATAAAAAAACCAAAATTTAAGAATAAAATGATACTGAAAAAAAATTAAATTAAAATTAATTTTTCATTCAATTCTTTTTTGAATATTTGCTTAAATTGCTTAAATGATCAATGTCACATACCACAACGTTCCACTGTAATCTGGGATGTTGCTACCACTGGCCGGTCGAGTTGGCATGAAATTCGTCCATAGAGCCATTGTCAAGCAAGCGATCAACAAATTAACACTTCTTCTCGTTCAATGCCATTTGGTACATTTTCAGTGCGTTTCCGGTCGCAAGCAATAGGTCGAAACTCCGGGGAAGTTATACTGAGTTCTGAATTGTGTATTAGCACCAATGCCAAAGGAGTGCTTTTGGCATTAGTAAATAATGTTTCAGAGCATAGTTCCTTTCCCTTTCCTGCGTTCCTCGCTTCTTCACAGCTTATTCTACCGAGACCCGCACAGGACATTTCCGCTGTGTCGTAGTTCTGCAACTGGACGAGAAGAAGGAGCAAGAAAACGATTCATGGCACCGGGCAACGGGCTAGAAAACGAACGGCACAAACGGCAACCAACTCCCCAGCGGCCCACTGCACATGTCCACAGCTTTGTAACAATTTCAAGGACCCGCGTCTGTTTGGGCCGTGGCCAAACTCTGCATATTCAACACCGTGAACCTGGCGACGATTCCATTTTTCTCCAGAGATAAAAGTATTCACCTATCGTTGGTTACCTTCAAGACCACGAATGGGCCAAATTTGCAAACATATATACTTCTTCCGCCTGAAAAGTTGAAGATTTGTGTTGATTTTCAGCATACAAGTCCAAGGAAACAGGTTACTTTAGAGCGCTTTCTTGGCCGAGATCAAGCAAGCAAAAGCCCGAAAAGGAAAGCCACAACATAAACATTCCCCAGATTGGAGCGGAAAGTATTCAGTAAATTAGTTATCTGCAAGTTTAGTTTTAGCTTGGGTAAGGATCGGCGCTCATGAGGCTAACCAACGAATGAAAAATAATGAGTTTGGAAGAGTTGTGCATCGAAGGTATTGTCGCTGGTTAAACGGGTGGTGGTGGTGGCGGCGGAATAAGCCTAGAGCAAATCTGTTTTCTTTCGATTTGCGAGCTCCGGATTCGCTCGGCTCTTCCGTTTGATGAGCTTTTCTGTTTGACGGATCAACAGAAGGAAAACTTCCTGATGATGATAGAAAGATATTCAGTGGAAGTTTTGCATTCCCACGTATATGTAAGCGGAGAAAGTTTGAATTACCTTCGGTATAGTGTTGTTTAGATGAGTTGCTCAATTTCATGCGCCTCGAATACTGTAAGGCAGATTGTGGTAATGAATTGTATTGATTTCTGGAAAAGGGCTTGTTGTGCAACAATTTGAGTAATTCGCATTACTGAGCATTATCTCTGTTCTCTCGGTTCTCTCTATGTTCAATGTTCTCTCTATTCTCTCTTTTCTATCTCTTCTCTCTGTTTTCTCTGTTCTCTCTATTCTGTATGCTTCTCTCTATTCTCTCTCCTATTATCTCTGTTCTCCATATTATCCCTATTCTCTCTGTTCTCTCTGCTCTCTCTGTTCTCTCTGTTCTCTCTGTTCTCTCTGTTCACTATGTTCTCTCTGTTCTCTCTGTTCTCTATGTTTTCTTTGTTCTTCTCTCTATTCTCTATCCTTTTCTCTATGTTCTCCGTATTCTCCCTATTCTCTCTGTTTCTGAGAATCTCTTTGTTCTCTCTGTTATCTCTGTTCTCGCTGCTCTCTCTGCTCTCTCTGCTCTCTCTGCTCTCTCTGTTCTCTCTGTTCTCTCTGTTCTCACTGTTCTCTCTGTTCTCTCTGCTCTCTCTGTTCTCACTGTTCTCTCTGTTCTCTCTGTTCTCTCTGTTCTCTCTTTTATCTCTGTTCTCTCTGTTCTCTTTTTTCTCTGTTCTCCTTTTCTGTTTAATCTCCATTTTTTCTGCATGTGCATTGCATTTTATCACTTCTAGGTGAAACATTTAAAAAATAGTTTTTTATTGTTTTCGAGGTATCGAGACCAAAAAGACCTCATTTGCTTACAGCTGAGTACATCATTCTTGGAAATTTGAGACAATTTTACATGAACTGTCAGAATCTCAGCAACGATTGATTTTTTTTTTCGAGTATGATATTTATATTTTTTCCCATTTTTTACTGATCTTCTTCTTCAGTGGCACAACGCTCCGAGAGGAACTTTGCCGTCGTAGTATTACTAACTATTAAGCCATGGGAGCACAATGCTGATATCGACCCATTCTTGAGTTACCTTTTTTTAATGTCAAGTGTTTGAAAGGTCTTTCTAAGAAAAACAATCTGCGATCTAAATGCCTACACTTTGGCGAATATTTTGGATTAATGGCTTTTGCAGAGTCTGGACCAAAGAGACCCTAGATTTTTAACTTCACGTGTAACTTCACGAAGGTTGGGTGCATTCTCACTTTCCCACACATTTATTCTGCCCATTTTGGGTGCTTACGAACAACTGATACATCGGCTCCCCACGCCGCTCCGTTTTGGTATAAATAAGCCATTCACTATTTAAAATCACAGTATCAATACAGCTAGCGAGCAGACAATATTCACTTCTAGCGTTGTTATCACACACCCAGAGGTTTTGCACGATACAAAGGAAGAATGGAAAATATCGCAAACAGCGATACAATGATGTTCGGTGGAAACACCGCGTCGATTCGCTTCTGTGTTTTTGCATCGCACGCACATATTATTGTTGCTTTTATGCGTTTCCAAAAGTAGATTGAAGTGTTTTATAGGCAGTTTGATAGTGTGATTTGCCCGCAGTGAGAAGTGGAAAAGGCGCAAGGATTGGAACAATTATTTTTTCTGAATTTCCAGATATATGAAGAAGTCGGTTGAATCGAAGTATATAGTGTAGGATATAATAACTATCTTTAATTGAAAAACTGGCTTTTTGAATTTTATTGTTGTGTTCAAGCGCGAAACAATAAAAAAACTAAAATTCCAGTGTTTCATAACTATAGATCCAGATGAAAAAACTCTCACTCCTTCACAAAATTAACGACATTTCACATGAAATACTATAAGTTTCTAATTCGTAGGTCATCTTTAGTTCTCAATCAGATCAAATAACCTATTCGGGGTGGTTTTGACCAAGTTTCGCCATGTTATAGTGTGTATCTCGTTGTACGAAGAGGATATTGCTTGTTTAAGCTCTTCAAATCACTCATACTGCTTGTAAGCTGCATCAACTGTACGTACGATAACTCCTCATAAGTTCTTGATAGTTTTTTGATCTTGTAAACAAGCTGACCAGTCCAGAATCTGAAGCCCCTATTCAATAGACCATGCCTTGACTCTCAGGATATGAATTGATGCCAAATTACCTAATTATCACTGTTTTTTATGCAAAAACAGCAGTAAATGATTCTGATGTATTTCGTTGCACTTCTGACTGTTCATCCGTATTGATGGTAAGCTACCTGAACCAGGATTTTTCAAAATATTTTCCTTAAACCATCAAACTGCCGCCTGCAAAGTTACGAGTTGAAAAATCACATGACACGTTCCGTAAGTCCTTCCAGTATGAATAAATTCTATTCAAGTTGAATTTCTTTTTGTTAGAGAAGTGATATAGTGAAACCCATGGGATTAGCTTCCACGATTAGTGTTTGGACCCGCAGCCTTGAAGATCGTATTTTTATGGTTTAGGGAGAATTTTCTCAAAGAAGCCTGGTTTAGGTAGCTTACCATCAATACGGATGAACAGTCAGAAATTCAATGAAGTACTTCAGAATCATTTACTGCCGATTTACATAAAAAACAATGTGATAATTTGGTAAGTTGGCATCAATTTATAAAATTCGGGAAGTCATGGCATGGTTTATTGAATGGGGATTTCAGACTCTGGACATGTTAGTAGATGCAGCTTACAAGCAGTATGCGTGATTTGAAGAGCTGAAACGAGCAGTATCCTTTCCGTAGACCGAGATACACACTATAACATGACGCAGCTTGGTCGAAACCACCCCGAATGGGTTATTTGAACTGATTGAAAACTAAAGATGACCTACGAATTAGAAACTTATTGTAATTAATGTGAAATTGACGTTAATTTTGTAAAGAAGTCAGAATTTTCCCATCTGGTTCTATAGTTATGATACAATGGAATTTTAGTTTTTTGAATGTTTCGCGTCTGAACACAACAATAAAGTTCAAATGGCCAGTCTGTTAAATGAAGACAGTTGTTATATCCTACACTATATAGTTCAATTCCACCGACTCCTTACATATATCTGGAAACTCAGAAAAAATGAGTAGCTCTATAGTTGTGAAATGTAATGTATAAAACCACGCAAACCAATCGATCTTTCCCAGGGCCAATTAAACTTTTTACTAAAGAGTTATTCCAAAAATTGGCTTTCTCCGATCGATCGAAAGTAGCGAAGGACCATAGCAAACAGGATGTTGAGAGGATATTTTTCAGCAATTGGAGTTTTGTTCTTCGGAAGAAAATTTAGGTGAAAATATGTTCACCTTCATTTTTAAATCTCTATAATGTTTGTTCACGCCGATAACATTTTTTTGTTTTAATGAAATGATAATGCTATGGAAATTGTTAGAGTTAAAAATTTGATATCAACAAATGTACAACACAGACAAACAGATTTGCTTTGGCAGAAAAAACTCTAATAATTTCATACCCAATCACCCATGAGCAGAAATTATAGGTGGAGCAGATGGTAGTGTTTGCGACCATAGTGTGCGTGATAACATGCTCTACCAAAGCTACTTATCGAATCGTGATGTCAATATGTGTGTTTACATTCAATTGCCTTCCACATCCATGTCTAAACATTGTTTTTCAGTATGTTTCTTATCAATTAAAAACAGATATTTTATCGTAGCTCTCGCTGAACATATAATGTGGCATTGTGCAGTGTATATTTGTAGAATCATGTCGAAGAAGATGAAGAAGATTTTTCACTCTCTCATCTGCATAGAAACAAACAAATTTTCATTATTTTCGCTCTAACTTGAAGATATTTGCAAGGATCACAGTGGTAGTGCATGTAATTTGAGAAAAAATGAACAATTAAGCAACATTTCATTGAGAATGTACTTATTCCGAGGTCTAAGAATAAAGGGTGTGTCACATCAAATTGCATCACGGAAAAAACGCTGTAGAAATTTAATTTTTAGGAATTATATCTTCAGCTTTCGCTTTAAAATCAGATAAGAGTGTATAGATCACGTTGGCCATGCTTCACTGTCAATTTTTCGTAAATTTGGAAAAATGTCGTCGAACGAAAAAGAGCGTCGTGAATTAATCCTGTGCACTCATTTCGAGAATCCGGAGTTGTCACATCGGGACATCGGTAAGATGCTGGGAATCGTCCAATCCACGGTCAGCAGAGTACTAAAACGATACTTCGAGAACCTAACCATCGACCGGAAGGTGAAGAACGGCAAAAATGGATGCTCCGTCAGTGAAAAAGATCACAAGCGCGTAGTTAAGCAGTTTAGACGTGATCCGAGAAGTTCGGTCCGGGATGTCGCCAAAAAGCTGAATTTGTCAAGTTCATTCGTCCAGCGGACCAAGCAGCGGGAGGGCCTGCGTACATACAAGGTTCAAAAGGCTCCTAACCGCGACGAAAGGCAAAACATGGTAGGGAAGACGCGAGCCCGGAAGCTGTACACCGAAATGCTGACGAAGCCGCATTGCCTGGTAATGGACGACGAAACCTACGTCAAAGCGGACTTTCGTCAGCTGCCGGGCCTGTTGTTCTTCTCCGCAGAGGACAAATTCAGCGTTCCGGAGGAGATTCGCATACAGAAACTATCCAAGTTTGCCAAAAAGTACATGGTGTGGCAAGCGATCTCCTCTTGCGGAAAGCGAAGCGCCCCCTTCGTGATAACCGGCACGGTAAACGGGCAGGTTTAACTTAAGGAGTGCCTACAGAAGCGCTTACTACCACTATTGAAGCATCACGAGGGCCCGACCATCTTCTGGCCGGATCTCGCTTCGTGCCACTATTCAAAGGACGTGTTGGAGTGGTACGAAGCCAACGGGGTCACCTTCGTGCCAAAGGAAATGAACCCGCCCAACGCGCCGGAGCTTCGCCCAATAGATAAATATTGGGCGATTATGAGACAGGCCCTCCGGAAGAACCCAAAAGTTGTCAAATCGGAGGAGAAAATGGATTTCTGTTCAAAAAAAAAAACTACAACCTGACGTTGTACAGAACCTTATGGACGGGGTAAAGAGGAAGGTACGAGCATACGGGCTTGGGCTCGAAGTATGAAAAATGGAAAATGCCAAAAGTTGTTTAATAGTTTTTATTTTACTGTCTAAAATTTTCAAAAGGATCGGTCTACTGGGCGAATTTCTACAGCGTTTTTTCCGTGATGCAATTTGATGTGACACACCTGTTGGTCCAACGCAATATGGGTGGAGCCAACAATCCGAACTCAGCAACACTTCGACGTCATACCCACGCTATCCAACAAGTGGTATAAATACCAGTGCTATTCCTAGAAAAATATCATTCTCATCTCAAACTCTGTACCAGAAAGATCAAATAAATCAAGTGAATTGTTGCCACGAGTCTTTTTCTCTGCAGTGTCGAGCCGACCCCAACCAAAGCCTTTCTCAAGGCTCAGAGTAATAGTAAAGTTTTCCACCGTTCTCCCGCTTCACCGCTCACCGTTGCAGTCTGAGTTGCTGCCCCACCGTTGGGAATTCCCCGCCTCACCAACAAGTTGATACAGCATCAGTCGCTGTCCCACCGCCGGGAATTCTCCCCCGATACCGTCGCGTCAAGACGAGGATCCGTGATCGGAAAAAGGGAAGGTCCGTAGCGGACATCTTATGGTCCTTCGAACCGGATGTCGCTCACCTGCAGTAGAGAGACTCGCTTGGCAATTGTGTATACAATACGAAAAAGTACATTGTGTTGTGCACAAAGTGGTGTTCAAAAAGAACAAATAGAGCACATTGTGTACAGTGAACAATACGACAAAGAACAGTGAACAAAAGGACAATAAGTGACACGAACAATACATTGTTAAAACAATAGTTAACAAAGAAAGTGATAAAAGTATACAGTGACGAACAATAAAACGTATCCCAATAGACGAACCACAAAAAACCAAAGAAATAAAATCATTTAAAACGTGTGTGTGTGTGTGTGTGAAATAGTCGCAGCAGCACCCGCAGAACAAATCAACGTTTCTTCTACACGGCAGCTTCATCGTTCCGGAACAAGTGGCGTGGCTTGGGTGTGCCAGCACGAATATTTTGGTGAGTCCTTTCCAATTATTCCGTACAGTAAGGAGTTTTTTGGAATTCGCTAAGAGCAGGAGTGAAACATTGAGCATATCACAGATTTTGAACTTTGGTGTAAAATCTTTTTGGAATAGTCATAGCGTCCCTGAGGGTACAAGATGACGCAATTGAGAGAAAATTTAAAATCGTTGAGCGTTACCAAAAATTTGATATTGGCGATAGAAAGGTTTGTTGAGGAATATGACGAAGAAACCGATCGTGATCAACTCGAGTCTCGTTTGTTACGATTGGATCAATTGTACGAGCGTTATTTAAGCACATCAATCTCAGTAGAAATTTCTCTAGATGATAAAACTGAGACAGATTATAACGAAGAGCGAGAAGAAATGGATGAAAAATACTACAGGTTGCGTACTTTTTTGTTATCACATCGAGTAGATCAACGTGCTGCTGCCCCGGCTGAGTCCACGCATACAACTTCAACTATTGTTAGATTACCGAAGATCGATTTGCCTACGTTCGACGGAAATATTAATAATTGGATCCCATTTCGTGATGCATACGATAGTCTCATCCATGATAATAAGAACCTAAAACCAATCGATAAATTCCACTATTTATTCGCTGCGCTTAAAGATCCTGTAAAGAAATTACTGGATACGATCAGTATTAGTGATGATAATTATAACATCGCTTGGGAGCTATTAATAAGTCGATTTGATAATAAACGCTTATTAATCAGCAATCATATCGCGTCTCTCTTCACTATCGAAGCTATAAGGAAGGAGACATCTAACGCAATATTAAAATTAGTCGATCAATTTGAACGACATGTAAAAATTCTAACGACTTTAGGAGAACCTACTGAGTCATGGAGTTCTCTTCTTGTTCATATGATATGTGGTCGCCTAGATAAGAACACTTTGAGAGAATGGGAAAGGTTGACAAGCAAAGAGAAAGGTAAGATTCCCACCTACCCCGAAATTATAAATTTTCTACAAGAACAAGCTCGAATATTATTATCATTAAATAATGGAATGACTAACTCCAATTCGAAAGAAAACGCACGATTTTCACTCGCCCACACCGCATCTGTACCATATTCAACACCCCCCACGACTATTATGACGACTAATTGTATGTTATGCAACAATGTACATCGAATATATGACTGTGACAACTTCAGACGTATGACTCTAGGACAGAAACAAGACATCGTTCGTAGGAATAATCTCTGCTGGAATTGTCTCGGTTCCAGTCACATGAGCCGCGACTGCTCATCGAAATGTTGCCGAAAATGTAATGGCCGACACCACACCCTTTTACACTCTCCCCCATCAAACGATCAGTACCCTCAAACGACTATGAACACGACCTCGACAAGACATCAGACCACGACCAAATCTAACGGAAATGATACTACAACTCGCTCTCCGTCGCTTACATTCACGAAACTGTCCTCACCAATTCAGAATAATTTACACGGAACGTCCTCGATGCACCCCAAGTTCACTGCCCCACCACACGTAACTACCAACGCTCTCACCGCCGCCCAGTCAATTGAAAATACCTGTTCCACCGTACTTCTCTCCACCGCAATTGTAAAGGTTTATGGACCTTCAGGAAAAGCAGCATTTGTTCGTACATTATTGGATTCTTGTTCCGAAGCAAACTTTATCACAGAAAACATTGTACAATTACTAGGATTAAAACGCAATCGGAAGTCGTCCACCATCGTAGGCATGGGTGGTTCCACAGTGAAAAGTGTTCACTGCACAGAAGCCACATTCAGCTCAGTCGACTCTACATACTCTCACACATTAACGTTCAGCATACTACCGAAAATTACGAATGATCTTCCTGTTAGACCAATCGATATCTCACAGTTGAATATTCCTTCGGATCTGGTTCTTGCGGATCCATGTTTTGCTTCACCTCAGAAAGTAGACATGGTTATCGGTGCTCAACTCTTTTTCCATCTATTGTGTGATGGACGAATTTCCATCAGCGATCCTACCACCGGTACTCAACCCGTTCTACAGCGTACAGTATTTGGCTGGATTGTAAGTGGTGCTGTTGCAGATCAAGTTTCATCCACGGAACCATGCGATATTGCCCTACTTTGTGTTACCGAATCGCTGGATAACCAGTTAGCAAAATTTTGGGAGACAGAGAGCTGTAATGAATTTCGAAATTTGTCCAAAGAAGAATTAGCTTGCGAGAAACTATTTAGTGAAACCACCACTAGGGATGAATCAGGTCGATTCATTGTCCGACTGCCGAAGAAAGAGACGATGATAAGTCAACTTGGCGACTCTTCATCAACCGCCATTCGCCGTTTCTGTTGGATGAAGCGACGTTTGGCTAAAAATCCCACGCTACAAGAGCAATACTCCGGTTTCATGCAGGAATACATGGAGCTGGGGCACATGATTCCGATCAACAACACCGAAAACATACTTTGTTCTCCCACGTTTTATCTTCCACACCACGCAGTAATAAAACCGACTAGCACTACCACTAAATGTCGGGTTGTTTTCGACGGATCAAGCAAGTCATCAACGGGAATTTCATTGAACGATTGTCTGATGGTTGGTCCAACGATTCAAGATTCACTAGTCGCTATTATTACACGCATCCGATTACATGAAATTGCCCTGGTTGCGGACATCACCAAGATGTACCGACAAATTTGGATACACCCTGATGACAGACCACTCCAACGTATATATTGGCAGAATGAATCTGACCCTGATATTCGACAGTTCGAACTCACGACTGTCACATATGGCACTGCTAGTGCCCCGTATTTGGCAACCCGCTGTCTCAAACAGCTATCTGTTTTACACTCCAAAGAGTGTAACGACCCTGCTGCAAAATTAGGGAAGGATTTCTACATAGACGATCTGCATAGTGGCGCAGACACAGTTGAGAAAGCACTCGAAATTTATACACAACTACAGAAAATTTGTAGCAGTGCAGGCTTTGAGCTCCGTAAATGGGCATCAAACTCCTCTGAAATTCTATCACACATTCCTCACGATTTGAAAGAAGAACGATCGATTTTGGAAATCGATGACACACTCAACGACTCTATCAGTACACTTGGCTTATTATGGCATCCTGTCTCCGATACTTTTCGTTTCAAAGTTCCTGAATTCACCCACGATCGCCCAATCACGAAACGAATCGTAGTATCGGAGATGGCTAGACTTTTCGATCCGCTAGGAATTCTTGGACCAATTGTGGTAAAGGCAAAAATATTCGTCCAAAAATTGTGGAAAGCCAACCTCTCTTGGGACGAAACACTCCCGGAAAATTTTATATCGACTTGGGAAACATATCGCCTCGATTTAGAAAACTTAAATAAATTTTCCGTGCCTCGCCTGGTTAAAGCTCCAGGTTCACGGAATAACATCCAGTTACACGGATTTTGTGACGCATCGGAATATGCATACGGTGCATGCATTTTCGTTAGAAGTATTGGAGCGGGTGGCAGAGTAACCGTCCACTTGCTCATAGCAAAATCTCGTGTTGCTCCAGTGAAATCCTTAACAATTCCACGGCTGGAGCTCTGCTCAGCGTTGCTCCTCAGTCAGCTTTATAGTCAGACAGTGCACGCTTTGAATATAAACCCTAACGCTTTCTTTTGGTCTGATTCTATGATTACGCTTCACTGGTTGAAAAATTCCCCAAGTACCAGACGTTTGTATCCAACCGCATCGCAGAGGTACAGCGTCTCACCGAAGGTCATCCTTGGAATCACGTTCCCGGACTGGATAACCCAGCAGACATAATCTCCAGAGGCATCAGTTCCAGCGATTTGTTCCGCACAACCTTGTGGTGGAAAGGTCCACCTTGGCTAACATCCGAAGCAGATGAGTGGCCGAGCATGTCCATTCCTTGCCATCCAGTGTCAACCGACATCCTTGAGGAGAAATCCATCAAGAAGACAGCAGCGATTGCCCACCAATTACTCGTCGATCAAACGCTATTCCAACGCTACTCATCTCTCACCAAGCTGGTGCGAATAGCAGCATGGTGTCGCCGATTCGTACAGCAATGCAAATCGAAGAATCAGGGGAAGCCACTGAACTCAACACGTTACATAACTGCTGAAGAATTTCACCAAGCTCTCATGGGCCTCGTTCAAGTTGTCCAGAGAGAAAACTTCAGTAGTGAAATAAGCTCAATTTGCGCTGGCAGAAGATCTCAAGCGGTCATCCCTCCGAAGATTGAACCCGTTTTTTCAAGATGGTATACTCCGCGTCGGTGGCCGGTTGAGCCACTCACTCCACACCTTCGAGAAGAAACATCCAGTCGTCCTACCAGCTGACCATCCTTTCACCGCGCTTCTGATCGCATCCGCACACAAGCAGTTACTCCACGCTGGCCCTCGATTGATGATGGCACACATCCGAGAGCGTTTCTGGCCGCTCAATCTCCGTAACCTGGCACGGAAGGTTGTACGAACGTGCATACAATGCTTCCGCACCAAACCTGAACTACAACAACAGCTGATGGGTCAGCTTCCGAGTGTACGGGTGACACAATCCCGTGCATTTCTCAACACCGGCGTCGATTTTTGTGGTCCAATCAATTTGAAGATACCAGGCAGAAGTAGCAGAGCAGCTCCCATGGTCAAATCGTACATAGCACTGTTCGTTTGCATGACAACAAAAGCAATTCACATCGAGATGGTCAGCGACCTCACCACCGAAGGATTCATCGCAGCGTTGAAGCGGTTCGTGGCTCGACGTGGAAGACCACGAACCATATTCTGTGACAACGCTACCAACTTCACCGGAGCCGAGAAGGAGTTGAAAACTCTTCTCAGGCAGTTCAACGATCAACAACATCAGCACACAGTATCTTCACTATGCGCCGAAATCGGTATACAATTTAATTTCATCCCGGCTCGCGCTCCCACATTTGGAGGTCTGTGGGAGGCGGCGGTAAAATCATTAAAGCACCATCTACGAAGAGTTGTCGGCTTAGAAGCTCTTACCGCCGAAGCAATGCAAACGGTTTTGACCCAAATTGAGAGTTGTCTCAATTCCCAACCTCTGACTGCCCTGTCTGAAGACCCTAATGACTTGGCAGTCCTCACTCCTGGACACTTTCTGGTCGGATCAGCACTCCAATCAATCCCGGAGCCCGACCTGGCCGAAGTTCCAGTGAACCGATTATCCTTATGGCAAGCGATTCAGAGAAAGCTGCAACTATTCTGGAAGCTCTGGTCCACTGATTATCTCCAGCAACTCCAGCAGCGTACAAAGCATTTTATTCGGCAACCGAATGTTTTGGCTGGTCAACTAGTTCTGCTGAAAGACGACAATTTGCCCCCACTAAAATGGATTGTGGGACGCATCATCTCTACGCATCCTGGCGCCGATGGAATCGTGCGTGTCGTGAAGGTCAAAACATCGTCCGGTGCTATATTCGACAGACCTGTTGTGAAGATCTGCGTTCTTCCCTGCAACGAGTCAGCTGCAGTAAATCCCCCCGCTACCAACCAAGGAGCATCAGGTCTACAATTCTCCACATGTTCGTCCAGCGAAGATTATTGAATGGAATCACGATTCCATTGGTGGCCGGTATGTTGCGTCCAACGCAATATGGGTGGAGCCAACAATCCGAACTCAGCAACACTTCGACGTCATACCCACGCTATTCAACAAGTGGTATAAAGTGCTATTCCTAGAAAAATATCATTCTCATCTCAAACTCTGTACCAGAAAGATCAAATAAATCAAGTGAATTGTTGCCACGAGTCTTTTTCTCTGCAGTGTCGAGCCGACCCCAACCAAAGCCTTTCTCAAGGCTCAGAGTAATAGTAAAGTTTTCCACCGTTCTCCCGCTTCACCGCTCACCGTTGCAGTCTGAGTTGCTGCCCCACCGTTGGGAATTCCCCGCCTCACCAACAAGTTGATACAGCATCAGTCGCTGTCCCACCGCCGGGAATTCTCCCCCGATACCGTCGCGTCAAGACGAGGATCCGTGATCGGACAACGGAAGGTCCGTAGCGGACAACACCCTTTACGACTGTTCTCTGAACCTTTTTACCCCTTGAATGATGAAAATAAGTGACAATATAACTGTTTTTTATCAAAAACCATTCATCCACAAGATTTCAAGAACAATTTTGCATCAAAGTATCGTGAAACCGCGAGATATTTAAACATGTTCTGTTTCTTAAATATACATGCCATATTGAATGCAAATAATGACGACACCATATTTTGTTTACCAATACAAGTACACTTTACCTACTGCTCTACCTCATATGTACCTCATTGCCTAATCATACATAAAAACATCAATATTCAAATTGCAATGGATAAATATACAGAGAAATATAGTTCAAATCAGCTGCAATTATCAACGATTAAATACAATTGAATCATGGATGTAAGAATTGCTTACTCTTGCACTATTAGAACCATTATTTCATTCTTTGTCACAAAATTTACGAATACTCAAGAACTGCAAAATGTGCAAATTAAATAGACAGGAAGAAAAATCTGATCACTGAGCTTTCTTGGTATTTGAAGACTCGACAGACTGTTTAAAAAACGGATCACTACGAGTGAAATTTTGTACGAAACTGTCAATGAAATCCCAGGAAAATTTGTGTTTGATGATATGGTCGGGGTTCTGCCGAAACGATCTAAGATATTTCAATTTGAAGTTTGGGCTCCCAATGATTGGCTGTGTCGGATCAAATCTATCATTTTACCGCACGCATGCTACAAACAAGATATCAAACGTAATGCTACTTTTCATGCTTAAAGATTCGGATCTGCCTTCTTGGAGTAAACGACCGTCCGATGCCACATTGTGGGTTTATGGTTCGCTTTGGATGAAGGCAATTTCGTTGTTTTTGCAGTCTGCTACACAGAATTTTTCGTTTGGAGCTGTTATCAATTGTTCGAATGACATGCTCATTTTACAGACAATGATAATAGATTATTATTTCCGGATCCAATGGTGTAAGTAACTCAATTTTGAAAAAATGGTGCTTGGTTCATTTTGGCAGAACCCCGACCATATAGTAAACAGAATAATGCAGATTGTCTTAAAATAAATCGATTCCCTTCCCTTCCCTTCCCTTCCCTTCCCTTCCCTTCCCTTCCCTTCCCTTCCCTTCCCTTCCCTTCCCTTCCCTTCCCTTCCCTTCCCTTCCCTTCCCTTCCCTTCCCTTCCCTTCCCTTCCCTTCCCTTCCCTTCCCTTCCCTTCCCTTCCCTTCCCTTCCCTTCCCTTCCCTTCCCTTCCCTTCCCTTCCCTTCCCTTCCCTTCCCTTCCCTTCCCTTCCCTTCCCTTCCCTTCCCTTCCCTTCCCTTCCCCTTCCCTTCCCTTCCCTTCCCTTCCCTTCCCTTCCCTTCCCTTCCCTTCCCCCTTCCCCTTCCCTTCCCTTCCCTTCCCTTCCCTTCCCTTCCCTTCCCTTCCCTTCCCTTCCCTTCCCTTCCCTTCCCTTCCCTTCCCTTCCCTTCCCTTCCCCTTCCCTTCCCTTCCCTTCCCTTCCCTTCCCTTCCTCCCTTCCCTTCCCTTCCCTTCCCTTCCTTCCCTTCCCTTCCCTTCCCTTCCCTTCCCTTCCCTTCCCTTCCCTTCCCTTCCCTTCCCTTCCCTTCCCTTCCCTTCCCTTCCCTTCCCTTCCCTTCCCTTCCCTTCCCCTTCCCTTCCTTCCCTTCCCTTCCCTTCCCTTCCCTTCCCTTCCCTTCCCTTCCCTTCCCTTCCCTTCCCTTCCCTTCCCTTCCCTTCCCTTCCCTTCCCTTCCCTTCCCTTCCCTTCCCTTCCCTTCCCTTCCCTTCCTTCCCTTCCCTTCCCTTCCCCTTCCCTTCCCTTCCCTTCCCTTCCCTTCCCTTCCCTTCCCTTCCCTTCCCTTCCCCTTCCCTTCCCTTCCCTTCCCTTCCCTTCCCTTCCCTTCCCTTCCCTTCCCTTCCCTTCCCTTCCCTTCCCTTCCCTTCCCTTCCCTTCCCTTCCCTTCCCTTCCCTTCCCTTCCCTTCCCTTCCCTTCCCTTCCCTTCCCTTCTCCTTCCCTTCCCTTCCCTTCCCTTCCCTTCCTTCCCTTCCCTTCCCTTCCCTTCCCTTCCCTTCCCTTCCATTCCCTTCCCTTCCCTTCCATTCCCTTCCCTTCCCTTCCCTTCCCTTCCCTTCCCTTCCATTCCCTTCCCTTCCCTTCAATGCTACAAATCAATGGTAAACAACAATGGATATGATAATTGTGCAATTTTTTATGTTGTTTCCACCACAGCCACTACACAGAAGTATGCGTGAGCTCACTGCTCCAACATATCTGTGCTGATGTTATTGTTTTTATGATCAAATATTTTGCTGTTCCATTATTATGATAAATTATATAATCGTCAATAAATGACGTAGTTGCTCCAATATTGTCGTACATGTCGTGCTACACACGCCGCACCGATCCGCAGGTCATTGGATAAGGCCAACATTGATCGACAAGACCAATTATGTCGCAAAGAGAGGCGCTCCAATAAGCAAGAACCATTGGCTTGTAGCATGTAGCACGTTGAATAGATCGAATTCAGCCTTAAGGAATTACAATGGGTTGACGCTTGCGATGCTGTTTTCGTTTCTCTTCAGGAACTGTACACCTATCGATATGCACAAATTTGGAGAAAAAATCACTTTAATGTGAAAACGTAAGCAAATGAACGTAATGCCAAACGGGACTGAACTTTAGAAAGAAAATTATCTTTATTGAGAGTGAGGAGAGAGTAGCACTATTTTCAGCTTGCATGTGTGTGAATAGCGATAAACTAATTATTCAGTGACGATGAGTCAATTGAAGTAAAATTGTAAGGCACTGTGCACAAATATATGCAAAATTCTCTCGAATTCATCAGTGTTCGTAGCGTCAGTAAATGTTGATGTTGATGGCTTGAAAAAAATAAGAAAAGGAACAATATTAATCTAAACCAAGAACACAACAAGAATTTAAACCAACTCTCAGTCTCCAGAAACGTGTTGCATGTGTGACGAACATCAACAAAACATCGAACATCAAACGCACATTTCATTGCATAATCCGTTCAGTATTTTTATTTCTTGAATGACGTTAACGTTCCCTTTGGAACTTTTGCCGTCTCAACGTATGCATTAACTAGCGTCATTTATTAATTATTAGTTGAGGTTTCTTAAGCCAAATAACACGCCTTGAATGTATTCCGAGGGGCAGCTCTTGAATACGCGTGACCACAGTGCAAGTCGAAGGAAATTTCTTTGACGAAAAATTCTCCGGCCAGAACGGGAATCGAACCCGAACACCCGGCATGATAATGTGAGACGCTAACCACTCGACCACGGGTGCACGGGTTAGCCACGGGTTTATTTCTATAGAGTGATAGTTTGTTAGGGAGCTTGAGTTTGAGCTTGAGCTTGGGTAGACTGTACAATTCGTAGTTGCTCTCCGTGATTGACCTGAACCAACCAAATTGCACAAAGAACACACAGAATGACGCTTGGGACTAGTGAATCATTCTCGTTGAGCAGTTTTCGGCGATTCGAGCTTTAAATGGTCAATAACGACGCCGGCCATGTCCTTACAGTCACCAGAGGAAGGGAAGGAATGTTAGTATGATATTCGCCGCCCGAAGGCCAGAAGGGTCGCCTCTATAGCGTGGTTCCCTAACGATTATCATGGAAGGGACAGTTGTTAGTAGGGTGAGGTGTGTATCAGGATTCACTGAGGTAAGTGATGTGATTAAGTAAACGCGAAACTGTAAAAACAATCGGACTGGTTATATGTATTTGATTATTTATCGCACGTATTTTTCATAGAAATCCAATCGCGACGGCGGAGAGTTGATTGTGGAAAACCTGATAAAGTAACCGAGGGAACTGCTGTCAAATTATGATGATGATGATTATTATGATATTATGATTATTATGATATTATGATTATTATGATATATTGTTATTAATCACGTGTATTATTTATCGAGCTCCGATTGCAACGGCAGAGAGTTACCTTTGGGAAACCTGAGAAGGTAACCAAGGGAACTTCTCTGAAATCAATCGGACCGCCGATATATTCCATTGTTCAACGAGAGTACCGTATCAATCTCTAATAGCGACTTCGGAAAGTTATGTTCATGAAACCTGAGATGGTAACCGAGAGAACTTTTATGAAGCAATTAGATTGGCGATATAGTCCGTAACCATCGAGAGTATTTTTTAAATCGCGAAAAAAAGAAGAAATTAAAGAATAAAATAAATTAAAAAAATTATAGAATTACAGAAGTAATCATTGAAAGAATTAAAGTATTGACATATTCTAACATAAAGTATTCACATATTCTAACAGCCGACGAATCAGTTAAGCTTCTGTTTTAATGAGAACGAGGACGCTTCTACCACAATTATATTACGCGACGCGCAAACTATTACTACTTAAAAAAGACCACACTTTTCGAACGAAAAGTTACATTCATACGGATATACATTTACACACAACCAAGCAACGAGAAAAAAAATAATCTCAAATAATGAATCTAAGGTACGAGAGTTCTGGAATAAATTTGAAAAGTAATAATAAACTCATCTAATAAAGTTACTAGAGTTACTTTATTTGATAATAAAGAATGATCTCACCAATATATAATCCGAGTGCAGATTTTCCATTTATCAATGCAAAATCTTCAAATCCACATCGCCGTGGAACAAGAAGGATTGCATACGAGCTTGTATAAATATATGATTAATTAACTTTTTGGATCTAATTGATTGTTCTAGCCCTAGTGTCTTTGAACAAACTTTTGAAGTTCAATTTTTGTGTTGGTGCCAAGGTAACGAATAAGCATTAAAATATAGCTTGTGGTCAACTAATTTGCATTCAAATCACCTCAAGCTGAAATTTGATGTTCTCGATTCGATTCATTGAATGATTGACAGTTTGCTTTTTTAGAATCATGCCACTTACAGTAGCATATTGCTAATTCCCAGTGCACAATTCTTTGTGCACTTTTGCTGGTTCGGACCAATCATGATGAGAGAAACCACGAAGTGTACCCAAACTCAAGCTCTAGCTCAATCAATACCTTTAATGTAGCATTCATTACTTCAAACATCCAGATCATGGAGTTATTTTTTAAATATTTATGTTTTCGGAACCAATTTTAGCACTGGTGTTCTATTAACAGATTTTCCGCATAAGCATCACAATCAGCTCGTCTGGCTATATCAGATATTGAATAACATAATTTTTATTTAAAAAATGTCATGCAAATCAAACGTATTCTATCTTAAGAAGAAAACGAAAACACTCTCAGGAACGACTCAACAACCATAACATGTTACTCAATTTATTTTTTTGACATTTTCCATTGTCACCGTTGACAGGTCCGTGGTTTGGAAATAACTAAGGTTGAACGTAACCAATCTGAACGTTTTATATGTAGACAAATGAATCAAGATTTCAAAGTCGGAATAAGAAAAAAAATAAATCCCGTATAACAATGTCAAGAGTGAAATCAGCCATCAATTTATGATTTCTTAGACGAATGAATAACAAACCTTGGTTTCTAGGAAAATCGTGAACCGAACATTTTCACTTCAGCTCAAAATGTCGTAAAAAGTAGCGTCCCCCCGAGGATTCATCAAGGCGTGATGTTATGACGTGGGTGCGGTAAATATTCGGTTGCTTGCGAAAATTTCCATTTTTATCGCACATTCATCATTCATCGTGTGGTTGGAGAATGCGCTGGGTGGCTTATACAAAATTTCCCTCCGGATTATGGCATACACACACACATTTCACTCACGGAATTGCTGAATTTAATTTGTGCGTGTTTGTACGGTGCTTCAACTGCTCGTGATTTAAATGAGTTAGAAAAAGATGTATCGCACAGAAATCATTACAATATGTGTAGCTAGATTGGCTACACATCGTGAGGCAGCCCACCCAATGTGGCACAATGGCAATAAAATGAGATTCCGTGGGAGTTTGGGGGTCGTAAAATACCCACACATAAGATAGGATGTGATACAACACTCTCTAACTCTCGTACATAGAACACGCATTCTGATGTTGGGTTCCAAATCTTTACAAAATGGGTTTCCTATTTTCCGTTGTAGATACTCGGTAAGCTGATCTGGAAAGCCTCGCATTTACATATGTCTGAACGTAATCTGTTTGAATGAATTCATTGAACTCCTAAATTTGAATTCTTTATGCCATCATTGTTTCAAGCAGGACTATCTGAAATAGAACTGAAGTAAACAGCTGAAGGGAATCTTACCGTTTAATCGTTGCTATTAAGGAGGACAGTAACAACCGCATAATGGGAGTAAACATCGATCCTTCTTCAATGTAGGGCAGCAATAAAGACTACAAGAACCCAGTCAAGCTCACCACCAGTCGTCTCCTCATATCGTCGTTTTATGGCCATTTTATTCGTTTTCCTCCGTTTCCCACACATAATGCTACCATTTTTGTGTATCTCTCCATCGATTTAGCATTTTCCTCACCCAAGCGGGAATCTGCGCACTGTCTTTTGCTTTGTGATACAGCAGTGTCTGCATCCACCTCAAGACGAATCGACGGACGGAGTTTTGTCTGAGGTATTTTCGTCTTTAAGCAATGATGAATCGAAGTGAGATTGATGGTGGTTATTTGGGAGATGAGTTGAGTCAGCGAAGGATAGAGGACCAAATCAGAGAGTTGGAAAGGGGAAGGATGGCGTTATCTGTCGTTTTTTTCTCCCTCTGAGATCGTTTATTCAATGGTGAATTGGCAAGAAAGCAAAACTTTGCATTGGAAGGTTGGGCAAAAGTCCGGTCATGCTTACTGTTTGTGATATATTTTGACACGATGAGTCTCAAGAGACGAAAACAATTCTCATCTTGATGATGTATTTTCTTTTTCAGTACTATCATTTGTTTGGGCTGATTCGCGTCTGTCGCCTAAGGCCCGAGTTCACAGTGTGTATTTCTCGTAAACGAGTATTGAATACAAAAATTCCCTTAAGCGCAAGACAGTCCGAATAAAATTCGTCGTAAATGTTCATAAATGCACGTTCATTTGCATTTTTACTGGGGGTGACTTAGGGAAAGAAGGGTAGTCTGTTGTAAGCTATTAATGCTCCATGAGTCGATCAATACCGACAAAAAAATCGATCGATTCGAACCATTCGCTGTCTGAAAACCATAATTCCCAAAACGGCATCACAGTATCTGTTTTCTATTCTAGGGACAGATTTACGAAATTACAGATTTACGAAATTGTAAATGAGACATGTTACGACAATTGAGGAGAAATAAAACGCATATTACGCAAAGTTGTTGTGGTATGTATTATGCAATAAACCATTAGAGAGCAATATATACTGCATTTTTTTGTTGAAAATAAATAGTTGGATAGAAAATTAGTTAAACAATTGAACAATTTACCGAATAAATCAAGAATTCATGTTGACGGTCGCATTGGCATAGAGAAAATAGCTCGAAGTAATCCTACGTCAACTATGCAGTCGTTTCTCAAACACAACTCTCCAAATTTCCAAACTCTCCAAAAGACAAACGGTCAATTAATAATTTCGTTCAGTTCTAAAATAATATCTAAAGTAATAAAAAAGCGAATTGAATGAAATTATTTCATAGCCTTACGTCAGCAATGTGGTCTGAAAAACTGAAAAACTGAAAAACTGAAAAACTGAAAAACTGAAAAACTGAAAAACTGAAAAACTGAAAAACTGAAAAACTGAAAAACTGAAAAACTGAAAAACTGAAAAACTGAAAAACTGAAAAACTGAAAAACTGAAAAACTGAAAAACTGAAAAACTGAAAAACTGAAAAACTGAAAAACTGAAAAACTGAAAAACTGAAAAACTGAAAAACTGAAAAACTGAAAAACTGAAAAACTGAAAAACTGAAAAACTGAAAAACTGAAAAACTGAAAAACTGAAAAACTGAAAAACTGAAAAACTGAAAAACTGAAAAACTGAAAAACTGAAAAACTGAAAAACTGAAAAACTGAAAAACTGAAAAACTGAAAAACTGAAAAACTGAAAAACTGAAAAACTGAAAAACTGAAAAACTGAAAAACTGAAAAACTGAAAAACTGAAAAACTGAAAAACTGAAAAACTGAAAAACTGAAAAACTGAAAAACTGAAAAACTGAAAAACTGAAAAACTGAAAAACTGAAAAACTGAAAAACTGAAAAACTGAAAAACTGAAAAACTGAAAAACTGAAAAACTGAAAAACTGAAAAACTGAAAAACTGAAAAACTGAAAAACTGAAAAACTGAAAAACTGAAAAACTGAAAAACTGAAAAACTGAAAAACTGAAAAACTGAAAAACTGAAAAACTGAAAAAATGAAAAACTGAAAAACTGAAAAACTGAAAAACTGAAAAACTGAAAAACTGAAAAACTGAAAAACTGAAAAACTGAAAAACTGAAAAACTGAAAAACAATCAGCGAAAAACTGTTAATCTGAAATTTTAGTTCAAATTCCGAAAACCAGAAAAGGCATCTCAGACATGTTCTCATCTCATCAAATTCCAACCAGGGAATTTCAAATCAAATCAAAACCAGGGAATCAGAGAATCGGATCTAAGAATCTGAGAATTCGAAAAAATGAAAATTTAATAAACTGTGAATCTATGAATCTGTCAATCTTAGAATCTAAAAATCTGGGAATCTGAGAATCTGAAAATCTGATAGTCTGATAGTATGATAATCTGATAATCTGACAATCTGATAACCTGAGAATCTGGGGATTTGAGAATCTGAGAACAGGAGAATCTAAGAATCTGAAAATCTCTGAGGTTCTGAGAATCTGAGAATCGGATAAACCGAGAATCGGAGATTCGGAGAATCGAAGAATTTGGGAATCTGTGAAACTGTGAAACTGACAATCAAAGAATCAGGAAATCTGAAAGTCTGAGAATTTCGGAATTAGCGAATCTGGTAATCTGAGAATCTGAAAATCTTAGAATCCGAGAATCTGAGAATCTGAGAATCTGATAACCTGAGAATCAGAGGAATCTGAGATGCTGAGAATCAGAGAATTTGAAATCTGGAAGCAAGTATCCGATGTTTACAATTAGGAGTCTGGTTGGTTCATCATATATAACATCAGGATTTTGGATTCAAGGACGCGAAATATGAATGTTTAATTTCTGGAATCTGGAGATATCTGGAAGTATTTAGAAATACGATACTCGAATCTAAGATCCGTGTGTTCGATACAGTAGCAAATATTTGTGTGTGGTGATTTTGATTCAGTAGTTGGTTATCTGACTCTGACATCTGTGTCTGTAAGCTGGAGTCAGTATCGGAATGCAAAAAAATAAAGGAATTTTAGTCTCATGCAAGATGTTGCAAAATCTCGATTTCACGTAAAATTTTAAGATACAGTTCTCAGAATTGCATCATTTGCTTCAAATTCAAGGAATATAACCCATGTAAAAAAAATTAGATTTCGAATTCGAATTTAATTTCTAGTTTTGAGTCAAAATCCATGATAGATCGCAGATAAACAATCATAGATTCCAAATAGGCTGGAGGATTCCTAGGATTTCACATTCTTCGGATTTGAATTACAAAAGTTGCGTAAAGTTGCGTTGTGTAACATTAACGTGAATTTTATTGATTGTGGATCTGTAGACAGTGGTGCCACTTATGTGTCACATCGGAAATATATTGAGTGATGGCATAATTAGTTTTTTATATATAATTTCTCCACCAACAACAGGACAATTCGTCATTGTAAATTTCAAATTGCGCTTAACATTTGAATCAACCGAACGAAAAAAAGTTCTCCGATTTCTTATTAGTGTCAATAACGGAGTAGCAGTTATAAATTATACAGTCAACCCAAGGTAGCAACTGAAGCTAGATGAACCAATTTGGCGACCTTGACGTAAACCAGAGTGGGCGGCTAAACCAACACAACTTTCTTAATGAGCAAACTGAAATTGGTGAAACAGCAAAAAGATTCTCATTACAATAAAAGCTTCACGATGAGGTGGACTAGGGAATAACGTTTCGTGATTTCCACTTCTCACTTCAGAACACCCAAACCGATGGAAATATTTTTTCAGTTTCCATCCAGTCGTGGCCACTGTAGAGATACAATGTTTCTCATTCTGTTAATGGCTTCGGAATAAATTTCGGAAAATATTCAAAAATATAAATTTATTCACCGAGCAGCTGTTACTTCAACATCGTTGTGTTAAATCCTTCGTTTGGTAACAACATGCACAAGAAGTAAAATACTCACACCTGTTGAGGAATAAAGTCCTGTTAATCTCGCGTCCAACGCATTTGGAATATGCTGATAACGACACGAACGAAAAAAAAAAGTTGCGAGATTCAAAACTCTTATCCCGCACCAACCTCGTTATGATTTTGTCTGCGAGAGACATGTTTTGAGCGTTTCTTCCACAGAATATAAAGCAATGCAAAATATCTCTTCTTCGAACATTCCCAATACGACAGATCAAATGGCGGGCGAATCTACACGGCTAATGGGGACCGACAGAAAACATTAGCACAGGGTAGTGTCTCGTAGATTCGCCCAGATGGGTTGTTCTCACGATATCACGTTTCTCGAGCCTCGAGTGGAAGTTGCAACTCTTTACCCTCCCCGCGAAAAGCCGATCTTTGGACCAGACGACAAAGTTATAAAGCGATTATTCTAGTCTCGTCGTTCATTTGAGAAGGCTTAGATGTTTTCAGCGCTGATGTTATTTCATCAAGTTCATGATGTGAATATTTCTTCGCAACTGGATGTTCACTGTGGTAATTCGGATCACGAAATGCATCTTAGACGGGATACTCGTTGAATGCAATTATTTTCGCTATGTGTAACAGAATATTAGTTGGGCTAATGTCAGACGAAAGTTGTAAGTTTGATAGAAACATCGTAACTAATGAATCCTACGAGACACCAGAGCACATCTCACCACACGATTCCCCTTACAAATTGTACAAATAGAGCGACAGATAAGGGCGAAAACTAGGACACTGGCAAAAGTTTTCCTCGTGAGAAACTAAATTTTGCTCGACAAGCTGAATCTAAGTGACTCGGGAAAAATGTACATGTCTACGCTAGATAAAGTGGTGATTACAGATTCAACATTCCATACTTCGAAGCCCAGGTACGCCTTTCAGATTGGGGTTTTAAATTGAAGAAGCATGTCCAAATTAAAAATCCCAGGTATCAGATCTTTGAATTCAGATCTTGAATTTTGGTTAGATCCAATATTCTGGTATTCAGAATATTATGAAATTTATTATTCAAATGTTAGACTCCAGATTTCAGTTCAGGATCTGAAATCTACATGAGAACAAATTTCGAATTTTAGATAAGAAAATCAATTCCAGATTCAGAATTCATTTTGTAATATATATTTCGATTGCAGATTTGTACAATTCCCCAATGAAGTTTTGTTTTGTTTTATTCTTTGTAATTCTCACGATGTGCTGCCATCATGATGGCCCAAAATGAGTTCAACGAAAATATTGGTTAAAAAACGACCAAGACATCTCGGGCGTTATAAATCTTATAAAATAGATCTTATAAAAAAAAATGCGTGTATTTCATATGCCTCACTCATTTTAAGAAACGGCATTCATGCAGCTCATCGGATGGCTCTAATTTCGTAAAAAAATAGAGTTGTCTCAATTTTTAAAGAAAATGTCATAGGGTGCTAAATCCAGTGAATATCGAGTAGAAGAGCCAAACTTTCTGGATTGTGATATTCGGGTCGAATTCGACGGAAAGGGCCCGGGTAAGGAAGTAAAAAATGCCCCTAAACCAAATCACTAGCTGTATGGCAAATGTTGTATAGGATATTAAATAAGAAATTTAAACGATTTATTTGAACCCCTATGTGGTTTAACATAGGATTCATATTTAAATGTGTTGCTACGGCTTTTTTAGATATGTGTGGTTTTTTTCAGATTTTTTTCCAGTGTTGCGCGATACAAAAAAAATATTTATTTTTATATTTTCAAAGACTCTGACTGGGTAAGGGAGTAAAAAGTCTCCCAAACCATATCACCAGCTGTATGAAAAATATTGTGTAGGGTACTAAATAAAACATTTTGGCAGAAGTACCAGATATTTGAGTCCTTATATGGTACACCATAGGATCTATGGTGAAAAATGCACCATTTCGTTTTTTTCACGCCATCCTCAATAGCTTTGAGACAAAAATATAAAAAAAATACTGAAAGTACATCTTACTTAGGTGTATTGATCAATATTTTCAAACATTTTTTTCATCAGAAAACACACACTAAAAAAAATAAATGAATTTTCATTCTAGTTTTGAATTAAATTTGAGTTTTTTTCTATTTTGAGATTCAGTACTACTCTAGTTTGTATTCAATTTTTTTCCTACGTCTATTTTAGGTATATGTTGTTTTTTCATAAATTTTGGAGTATTTTTCGCGGTACAAAAAAGATTATATATATTTTCAGGCATTTCGAAATTTTGAAAAAAAATATTACTTTGAGACTCAATTTTACTCTAAATTTTATTTAAATGCGTTCGTATGTGTTGTTTTGACGTAGGACTACGTCTAACCGGAAGATATAGGGGGTGAAATGGAAATCTAGGCACTGAACAAGTAGGAAAAAATGCAAGATTTGGAACGCTTATAACTTGAGCATTTTTCAATAGATCGCAAAGGTTTTTGCATCAATTGATAGGAAATATTTTTACGCATCTATCATAACCAATAACATTTAATTTTTCTTGAGATAAATAATTGAGTAATTGTGAAATATCAAGCATTGTCAAAATGCACTATGTGCCCATTTTTGATTGGTCCATTTTGTGCTCCTCAAATCGTACCGACCAAAACGGGCAACCAGAGCAGCAGTGAAATAGAATGAAGCACGATTGGAAAGGAAAAAGAAAAAAATGAACGAAACATTGGTCGCAGTCTCACACATGCGTAATTCTCGAGCCAGCCAGTCAGCTTAAAAATCCCCGCTCCGCTGCCGTAACGATCATTCTTTGTGTGGACACCGACTGGACAACATCGTTGCTGGACGAGCTGGACGGCGAGGGATCGAGTGCCTTTCTCAAGGCAAGAGGGTGGAGGTGGTAGCGCTGGAGTAAAAGTAGAGTAGAGTTTTCAAAGGGTCTTTCTCAAGGCTGGAGACGAATGAACTGCAAAAGTTTAAAGTCTCTATAATACAAGACCTTCCTTCCTTCCGTAACGATCATTCTCATTCAAACCGTACACCACATCGGTTCGCATCACAACACATCAACAAACCAACCCAAGCAGCCATGGCTGGACATGGTAAAGGAGGAAAAGTGAAGGGAAAGGCAAAATCCCGCTCGAACCGTGTTGATCTGGAGTTCCTCGCAAGGGTAGCTAGGCCGAACGCGTTAATACCAGGGCACCAGTCCACCTAGCCGGCGTTATATAGTTTTGGCCGCCGAAGTGATTGAGTTAGCTGGCAAAGCTGCTCGCGACGATAAGAAAACCCGCATTAGGAACAGAACACATTCGGTTCGGTGGACATCAAGACAACAGGCAGTTGCAGCGAGTGGCGAGTGGCAAACGCAATCGCAAAACGGCATCAGGTAGCAGAAGAAAAAAGTTTGTTCTTTATACAAACTGCTTTGGTGGCAAATCCAGAACAAGGCGGCATCGAGGGCGTTCGAAATGGTTTTTTTCAAAACCACGAGTACTAAGTTTTCTAAATTGGAACCATTCCATAAAACAAGGCGCTTTTCAGGGCCATTAAACCTTCCAAAAAAGAGTTTAGGAAATACAGTTCAATGCTTTCTAAAACATTATCCAAAATAATAATAAAACACAAATTGATTTTTTCATAATTTGTTTGCCAGGATCTGATGAGTATGTGAGTTTGGCAGTTGTTCTGAGCTTATTGATAGTTGGGCACTTTCCTGATTATTCAATTTTCACCAATTCCTAAATTGTTTCCAGATTGAAAGTACAGTAATTTACAATTAGTTCGACATTTAGCTAATTGGACGGACATGTAATGCAACTTATTTAGTTGGACATTTTTGTAAACATAGAGATCCAAATTATGACCCCACATTGAAAGTCGACACTGTACCACTGTCATCGCAAATGTTCAATTACAGGTTGAAATTACCTCCAATGCGACACTGAGTGGCGCTTCGGCACGTCGCATTGAATGTAATTTACTGTACAACATGTCACAAAGCTGGATGGGAAGAAATTTTCCAACTGTGAAAGCTGTGGCGAGTGGCAACAAATCGCTAAACAGGAAGGTTTAGCCGAACAAGATGGGGATATCGAGTGATAACAAAACAATAAACTCTTTAGATTGAAGATACTTTTGTGATCCTGAAAAGGACCCTTTTTAGCCAGCATGTGAATCCAACGAGCGAACAAATCGTAATGAATGTATTTTTTTGCCATCGCTCCCTTTTAACGCTCATTCGTTCGTCTCGTTGGACTCGCCCCTCTGGCTGAGTCTGCCGATTTGTCTCTATCCTGTGAGTGTGTACCGCTAGAGTATAAAACACGCGGACCCCAAAAAAAATCTTATTTTCTTTCAAACCGTAAACCCGTGTGGTTGTACGGCATCGGCATCGTGGACGTAACAAAGGAGGACAAGTTAAGGGAAAGGCAAAGTCTCACTCGAACCGTGCAGGTCTCCAGTTCCCTGTTGGTCGCATTCACTGATTGCTCCGCAAGAGTAACTAGGCCGAACGGATTGGTGCCGGAGCACCAGTATACCTAACAGCGATTGTAGAGTTTCGGCCGTCGGAGTGCTCGAGTTGGCTTGCAAAGCTGCTCACGACAATCAGAAAACCCGCATCAAGAACAGAGCAGCTTCGGTTCGGCGCTCATCAAGGCAACAATTAGTTTCAGTGAGTGGCAAAGTGTTTCTTAAGTGTTCTTAAGTGTTCTTCTTTCTCCGGCACGTTGCATCAAATGGAATTTACTGGATGGGAAGAAATTTTCCAACTGCGAAAGCTGTGGCGAGTGGCAAACGCAATAGCTAAACAGGAAGGTTTAACCGAACAAGATGGGACTATCGAGTGATAACAAAAACACAACACCAAAGGTTCTTTTCACAACCATCAACATATTCATAAAGAGTAAACAGTAAACTAATCCATTTTTCAGGCAGATAGGTAGGTATTCACGTAGGAGAAGAAAATAAAACAATATATTTAAAATATATATTTAACAAAAGCTGTCCCCTTTGTATAGTCCTACGTCACTCCGGTTATGTCCCCGACATTACCCACCCGTCTTTTTTCCACAGGTAGCGTATTTTTTTCTTGAATTTTTAAGAGGATTGCGCGAAAAAAAATATATTTTTTTGGCCTTTGGGTATTTTTAATTTATTTTGAATTTAGAGACTGCTCTAATATGATGGTTTACCAAATTCATAGAAGTCAGCAGTACGGTACAGCTGAGAAAAAATAAAGTCCTTGTGAAAAGATCATTCGGATTAATGAGAAGACCACTTAAAAAAATCCGAATTATTTGTATTTTTTATATTTTGATCTTACAATTGAAAACCATGAATACAATAAAATGATCGATTTTAAGAAAATAAAAATAATAATGCAGACGATGAAGAAAATTATTTTTGTGTCTCGCAATGCTCTTGAAAATTCAGGAAAAAAATACGCCACATGTAGAAAAAAAGACACAAACGAACGCATTTAAATAAAAAATTAGAGCAGAAGTGGGTCTCAAAGTTATATTTTTTCAAAATTTCGAAATGCCAGAAAATATATAAAAATTTTCTGTACTGCATATTTAAATTTTATTCTATTATTAGGTGTACCATATACGGACTAAAATATATGGCACTACTGCCAACATGTTTTATATAGTGCTACACAGGGGATATGGACAAAAGCGGCATCTATTTTCTAATAATTTACGAACATGATTTTCATTATACAGGATCTTTCAGATTAAACGCAACACGCAAAAAAATCGAAAAGCTCCTTATAATTTTTTTTTTCGTTCCGTCGATGGTAACACTGCATTCCCCACTTCGGGACGATAATATTCGGCTACTCGTTCAGTCTGATCGGTTTTTAGTGTCAAGATGTACAATTTACAATAACGTGTATTTTTAGTGAAATCGTATTACTCGAGCAACCGAAGCCTTAATGAAATTTTGTCCTCTTATGGTAATAAATTCAACATTTCTCGTAGTCGATTACTTCCTCTGGAGGTACGTGAAGGACCGTTGCTATGTTAATAAGCCACAAAATTTGGAGGAACTTAAAGAAGAAATAACTCGGATTTTCAAGAACATCGAAGTCGTAATGTTAGAGTTGTGCATGGAGAATTTTGTTCACCGTTAAAACCACGTTATCGAAAAAAGGGGTGGTCACATCAGAAATGTTCTAAAATAAGCTTTATTTTCGATTTTTTTAAATAAAAATCGGTTCACTTTTGTAGATGTTATTAAAATTTGTTGCGTGAGCGTTTAATCTGAAAGACCCTGTATAAAATTTGTTATATTTCGAGAACGGGTACTCCTGATATAAATAATATCCGAGACAAGGTTAGACAGTTTTTGACGTAGGACTTCTTTGATTTCTTTGGGTCACTCTACCGAAAATGTAACGTTCATTAAAAGTTTTCAAATACATATTACGCAGGATCGATATATGTTATAATATATACCATTAGACGGCAAATTTATCCAGCATTTTTTTTTTGTATGAGACATCAACAGTATAAATAATAAAACAAATTAGCAATTTAACAAATAAAAGAGGTATTTTTTGCGAGCGGATGCGAAGGTAAATCATGGATTATGCATTTTTTTTACGCAGAGCTACGTCTTTCGGGAAGGGTGCCAAATCAGAAAACTGGTCACGTTTTTATGAAATAAAGTTGACGTTAATAACTATTTTCACTGTGAACGAATTTTCATGATTTGCATACCAATCGAATCGGAAAGATTTGTTTGATATGCTATACATTACAATTCGCTAATCTCTAAACAGTTTAATATCGTGAAAACTGGAAGAACTACCTTTTTTCCCATACATTTGTTCTGCCGATTTGTGTGCTAACCCTACCCGTATTTCGAATGCTCATAACTCGAACATTTCTTAACAGTTCGGAAAGATGTTTGCGTCAATTGATAAGAAATATTTCTACGCATCTATCACAATTAATAAAATATTGTTTTTCATGAGATGAACAATTGAATAAAATGTAAAATGTCAAGCGTTATTTAAACGCCCTAAGTGTCAAGTTTTGGTCGGCCCGATTTACGGTTTCCCCAACACAAACTTCAAAATCGATGTACCTGTGGAAATCCGCTTTGCAAATGTACATGCAAGCCGGGGGTATTTTTGTTCCCACTGAGCTGTGTTTCCCTAACACGGACTTCACAATAAATGTGCCAGGGGGAATCCGCTTTGCAAATACATGCAAGTCGGGGGTATTTTTTGGTGTTGAGTACTTTTGTACTCGCTTGTCGTTATGCAGACCGGAATATGTTCCCCTAAAACGTACTTTCGCATGAGAAAATCGTCATTTTAGATACTGGAGATGAATGAGTTTTCGCGGTTCGAGAACTACGTAATCATGAGATGTGCAAAAATTTCAAAGGGAAATGTAAAATACAATGATCGTTTGACAATTCTTCTGTTCACATATTTTGGTAGTCCCAGGCATCATATCAAACGTAAAAGAACGTTCATCAAATTTATTTGTAACGAAGAACATAATCTAATACAAAAATTTCGATACATTCCAAAATCATATTCGAAGTGGTAAACAAGTGGATTGCATAATATAATTGCGTAGTCCTTCTTCGAAAGTATGCGGTCGTGTCCTAGATACAACCCCATACAATTTTTTGAAATTTTAATATCAATTTTTGACGTAGGACTACGTCTTTCATTTCTATATCGGGGTGTAAAATCAAAGTTTCGAAAACGAAAGCGTTACGCCGGAGACCGAGATTTTGAGCGTTAATAGCTCTTAAACAACTGAACGAAATGGTATGATAACGCTTCATTCGAAAGATAAAATGTCTACGCGTTATATATTTGTTACTTTTTCATCCAAAAACTTGTTTCAATAGCCTTGAAATTGCTTTCAAAAGAGGCTATTGAAATCACCAATCGGTATATAAGTGAGCGCCGCTCGGAAACCCACTCAGTTATAATTGAACAGCCCAATCGCAGCATGTTGTCGCTGTTGCGGTGAAGCTTACTTCGCACATCATGAAAGCGCTGATGAGCGGTGTCACCAAGATACTGTTCGTGTACCTTAGGCCAGAAGGGAATCCATCAGGAGGAGAGTGATGCCACGGTTCCGCTTGAAACATCGGAGCAGCCGCCACACACACACATACACGCGCGGAACTCTCGTTGCTATCATCGTTGCTGAAAAATTATCTGCTCGTTTCCCTGGGATTTGAAAAATACATTCATGCGAAAGAGTTTATTTTAAGCTTTTCTTGCGAAAGAGTTTATTTTAATGTTTTCTAGATTTTTCACATCGCGTAAAATCATGTAATTTTCGAGCGAGTATTTGCTTTCTACTTATATAATGCTGCGACCAAATACATTTCGTTTTGGATTTTTCAATCAAGTGCGATCAACGTAAGACCACGTCTTTCGGCAATTTATTAGAGGTGCAATAAATCTTTAGGAATTCCCGCTCTACGCGCACTGGTAAACGATGTTTACTCAGCAATTTCTCAAACAAAAAATGGGTGTTGTGAGAAAGGATTAGCGAACGCAAAAACGACAAACGGGAGAAAGAGATGTTTGGAGGTTGAAAGGAAATTGACAGAAAACATCTTCATTTTATCATTCGAATAATGTGATTATCATACAACTTCGTTTTGCCAGGAAGAGATTATTAATGCTCAAAGGAGGAATCGAGTACTCCGAGGAAATATCCAGCGCAAATTAGAATCGACTATCGATTCGTTCACAAATAATTTTAAAATGCAGCTTTATTTTTATTTTTTATGGTTTTTATGGTTATGGTTTATAATATGACGCTTCCATTGCTTTCGTTCATTTCTTACTCTACTCTCGCACCGTTAGAACTCGTTTGTTTGGAACCAAGCAAACAGCTCGTTAGTCTTTCGGTGCTAAGGCACCACGAAAGCTGCTCGGATAAGCGCACCAGCCGCAGGAAGCGTGTAGAAGCCACATCGCTATCGACCGGGAACTTTGCGTGAAATTTGTCGCTATCAGAAGTCGACCGAATTGCTGATCCGCAAGCTACCTTTGCAGCGTTTGGTTCGTGGAATTGCCCAGGACTTTAAACCGACTGGCGCTTCCAGGGTTCCGCAGTTATGGCACTGCAGGAAGCCTATTCGAAGATACTAATTTGTGTGCTATCCACGCAAAACGCGTCACATCATGCCCAAGGACATTCAGCTGACCCGTCGTATTCGAGGAGAGCATGTTATCAGCTTCATTTAATCATATAATCAACGGCCCTTTTCAGGGCTCCAAATTTGATGGATTAGAGTTCAGGAAAGTTTTTGCAGGCCGAACTGAAAGGAGTATTTAGAGAAAATCGTGGTGTCGGTGATAATTCGATACAGAAATATATATTTTTATTAAGGCTCATATGGCGTCAGCCTAACGGGGCCGGGAGTTCAATATTTTGACAATGTTTGCTTACAACTATGTTAGTAATATGTAACCGATTACTCGCGGTTGGCTCGAGGTTAGTATTACAAGTGTTCTCATAATTGGAATGTTGCTGTCTTCAATGCTCTGTACGTGTACCCGACACGGGATACTTCCTATTGTCGCATTCCCGCAATGCCGCAATCGATAGTCGATTCTAATTTGCGCTGGACATTTCCTCGGAGTACTCGATTCCTCCTTTGAGCATTAATAATCTCTTCCTGGCAAAACGAAGTTGTATGATAATCACATTATTCGAATGATAAAATGCAGAAGTTTTCTGCCAATCTCCTTTCAACTTCCAACATCTCTTTCTCCCGTTTTTTTTTTTTTTATCTTCGCTTATTTTTCGTCGGCCTATTTCCGCCACTTTAGTGCCAATCACCGACATCAGGGAGGCGACTCCACCTGTTCCTACCTATCAGACTCAACAACTCATGAGCCGGGCCAACTTCTTTTACTTCCGCTCCGAAGGAAGACGTAACCAGAGATTTTTCGCCTCAGAAAATCCCAACGACGCCAGCTGGGATTGAACCCAGGCCGATCGGATTGTGTCTTTCTCCCGTTTGTCGCTTTTCAATTTCATTTCTCCTCTGCAGTCGGACCATTTAGTGAAAACCGAGGTACCGATGGGTGCCATTGACTATAGATTTGATAGTGAAGAACACGATATGATATTTATGGTGTAGTGGATATTATATTACATATCAATATTTGTTTACGAATGCTGCAATCGATCGTCGTTATTGGGAAGTTGGAAATGTGGGGAAGGAGGCCTTATTTTACTGTGTCATTTCTAGGAGGAATCCATTCCTTCTCAAGTGTTAATAATCCTGCTCCGGATCAACGATTATTCCAGTTGTCGGGGTTTGGGGTGTGGGTACTATTTGCGCTGGGTATTTCCGAGGAGGAATCGATGCCCCCTTTGAGCGTTAATAATTTTTTTCCGGCTGAACGAAGTGGTATGTCTAAGAGATGAAATGTCTGAGATTTATATGCTTGTTACTTATTTGTTGCTAAGTCAACGTTAGTCCTACGTCCACTTTGCGGTTATATCAAAGATATAATCCACTTCTAGTTTTTCTCATAATTCATTGGCACCCTACTGTATAAGCATACGCTATGTAAGAATTTCAGTTTCATATTTATGAACCTGGTAGAGTAATTCCACTTCAATCCAACTGGCAGGTACCCCGACCCTCTCCGATTGTTTTGAAACTTTGCTCATGTGGTGGCAGTTACTCAAAATCAAAATTTAAAGTATCATATTACCAATTTTAATTACCTCTGTTTAGGAAAAAAAAAACGTTTAAATACATCGTTAAAACTATAACTCAAAAAATCATAAACTTTCTGTATATTAAAACGGCCCCATTTTGACATTTTTAATGTATTTTTTAAATAGAAAACTCTTAAAATTTAACAAAGTGTGACATATAACGTGTTATTTTATTTACGTTGAGCTCGGATAGTTTTTCCCGAACCGATTCGTAACCGTTTTTTTCCATAATCCAATAAATGGCAACGTATAAACGCGGCTGAATTAGTCGAAAGGTCCAACAAATAAAGAGTATACACGCATATCATTCCATGCCAAACCGATATAGTGGTTCTCAAATTTCCGTGAAAAGTCGTATATTTGTTCTTTATCGCAAAACATTAAACCCGTATTCTTGTTATTTTTCATTAGGGTGCCCACTTAATTTTTTTAATTTACAGTTTTTTACTGACGACATTTAATGGATGAAATCAATTCAAATAGTGCGTAAAATAAACAAACATCATCACTTTTGTGCTTTAATGTAGGCTGATTCAGCTTTGCGTAAATTCGTCAATTGTTAGGCTCCATATCGGTTTGGTATGTAATGGCTGATCTATATAAGATTTTTTCGACGAGTTATGACTGATTTCTTAAATTTTATTTTATAATTGTTCATAGACAACATGTAGCTTGTTCCATAATTTGTGTAGTTCTATATTTTTCTATCATTCCTCGGTACGTCGACTATGAATCTTGATAACACCACCTATGTGCGAAAATCGTAAAATTATCGAGCACCAAGTAAACTAGCAAGAAATATTTGTTCAGTAAAAACGGAAGCAAGAACACGATTGGGTACCTTTTTCCCACACCCATCGTATTCAGCGAATCCATCTATTTATTACTCCGCTCGTTGGATAAGTCTCGAACCATAAATCCCTACCAAAGCTCATAACATAATTCTGCAGGAGGCCTTCCAAATTAGCTACGGGAATGTAGTAACGACTGGGATGAAAAACACCACCTGCCTTGCGATAAAAATGTCATTCTGTGTGGCAGCACAGCTGCTGCCGCACGATGAGGATGAGACTACCGAAGGCTAGATAAATGAACCTCTTTTCCTATATTTGTTTTGTTTTGTTTTATCTGTACACTCTCAACACTGTGTGCGAGTATTGATGTTTTGTCTGAAGAAAATTCTAGCCAAATTAAAAATGATACGCGAAAATGAAACATCGTTTGAGTTTCAGAGGAAATGCGTAAATCTGTCAGAATTCTGATGTTTTCCCTTTTCAGAAAGAATGTCACCTTCTAAAAGTCGTATCGCAGTTCCTACCTGAAATCTCAAATAACTCGCATTGTTTGTGTTTCGAGAAACAATCTCAAAGATACGCATCTCTTCCTCCAAATCAAAATCTTTTCTAACCAATTTGGAATCGATCCTTCCCCGAAGAAGCTGTTTTGCTCGGAACACATTTAATTCAATAGCTAAACACCAGAAGCCCTCTGCTTCGCTCCATCAAAACATGAAGGGAAAACAATTAAAAGCGCAAAAAAGATGTCATGTTCGACTTCTTCATTGTCTGAAATTTTCATCGTATCTTGAGACATTTTCCCGTCCTTCCTTTGTGCCCTCAGCACATCCTCCCACAAGTATCGACAAAACAAACAAACAAAGGCTCCCAAACAAGATGAGAGGACAGAATTCCTCCTTTACTGTGCTTGGTCCCCATATTTTGAGCTTTGCGTTCTGAGCATTCGTAACTCCTAGGTATTATTCCACTTGGTGCCACCTATAAAAGTTAGTCATTATGCGGCACGTGCTCAGATTTTTATTATTTTCCAAGATAAACTCTTCCCGTCTCAACCGATTACATAAACATTATTGTATCTTCTTTGGGAGGAAAATAGTCAGTGCCGAGTCATACCCCACTCGGGATTCAGCTTTCATCCTGGAAAAGGTAATAAAACGCAACTGACAGTCCCTTTTTCCACGACCGTCATAGTTGCCGCAGTTGCGTTGGATGTGTATGGGTTGATTCCGTTCGGTGCCAACTATGATTGTTCTTACGTGCTCTGATGGGATCCATAGCGCTTTCCAAGTCAGCTGGTTATCCGATCTGAGACGGTTCCGCTCCAATTCACGCACAAAATTCGATCCGAACTCCCACAAGCAACACGCTAATTATCGCACTTACTCAGCCGCAAACTGTATTACTATCGCTTTCAATTATCCACTTTTCCACTTTTGTCGCACTCCGCCCCCCAGGCCATCATTCACCGTCAAAGCCATCCCTTCATCCCTCAGACAGGGACGTTCCTCTTTATCCTTGAGGACACTTTCCCTCACCCCGAACCAACGAGGTTATCTTCTTCACTTATCATTCCCATTAGTTATTTCACTGAAAATTCAGGTCAATTCGAAGAAACATTTTATTTTCCGAATCTTCATGACCGGACACACTATAAGAAGGAAAAAAAAAACTGTTCTTCGCTAGGTTTTCTTCGATAGTCGACAACAAGAAAAAAATCCAGGCCCTCGGGGGGAGAAATTTTCCGCACACACGCGAACCTTATCCAAACGGTGTTCGCACGCAACAACGCACCGTAACCGTCGTCATAGCAAACCGTAACTGACTGGCGCTGGCAGTACTGGAGGGTCCGTACCGCAGGTCCTATACCATAGTCCTCACAAGCAAGCAGCGCTCATCGTCTACTGCCGCCCCAACAGCTCCGGAGACTCCTGAGCACACACCACCACCACCCATCTGTGCCATACTCTGGTGCTTGATGCTGATGCTGTCGCACAATCGAGCCCAGAAAGAAAGCATGTTCACGGTCGTGCCGTTCCGTGGTAGATCCGATACAGGGTTCATTTATGCTGTGCTGGGCGTGAGTGGCTGTGAGTCCCTCGAAGGGTTGCCACTGAGGCTGGTATGCAATGGATCAGTAGAAAATTGCTCCACTTGTACGGATCAATTTTAATAGATCTGTTTCTGGTTCTGATAAACAATTTCTTGATAAAACTGGAAAATTACTCTGGGTTAAACCCAGTCATTCCGTCTTGAGTAAAATGATTAATAATCGAATAATCAAAAAGCTATTAAAATTTTATATTCGCTTTTTATCGAACCCAGAAAAAATTGTTTACACGCCAATTGACTTTTGATGATAAATCAGGGGGATATTCTAGCGAATTTTTGACATTTTTGCAAGCTCTGAACTAATAAAACGAAGAATATTTTTACTATCCATTATTTCATTATTTATCTTTAAACTATACAACAAGAACTAAACGGAAAAAAAATATGTAAAAAAATTAAAATAATTACAAGCTGGTGAAGTGAGAAGGTTAAAAAAAGTGTTTTTTTTTTATCCCAACAGTTTATTTTATTAGGCTCATTTAGCAATTCAACTGTAACAGAGTCGAATTCATTCGTGTACATTTTTTTTCTTAAGATAACTTTTGTTGTATATTACACTGTAACCATTTTGAGGCGTAGGAGTATCGCTATCTATCGATGAACATTTGTTTTATCTATAACACAGTAGCCGTTTAGGCGCAAGAGAATTCGTATTCTATCGATGCACAACACATGTCGCCTTTTTTCGGCGTAAGAATATTGCTAGTGTTCGAATGTTCACAGTTGGGCTGTTCACAGCGGGACTGTTGATATGAGGCTTCCTTTGTTGCGTTATTAATAGTGCCAATTACCGATGCAGCAGACCGAAAATGTGAGTGGTAAGGGACTGGGAATACCGACACATGATGATTATTGCGTGGACATAGTAGCTAGAATAACACACTAAGATTGTCCGTTGAGGGGCCCTGAGTTATG
Source organism: Toxorhynchites rutilus septentrionalis (assembly GCF_029784135.1). NCBI lineage: Eukaryota > Metazoa > Arthropoda > Insecta > Diptera > Culicidae > Toxorhynchites > Toxorhynchites rutilus. Next base: position 304,385,800 of record NC_073745.1, on the reverse strand, counting down.
AGCTCATGATCGTTCGCTTAGTAGCGGACACGCAACCAATTAGGCTACGAAGACCCCCCAAAAAAAGAGTTGTGCCAAGGCATACAAGATTCCAACCCTTCTGATTATCCCAAACAAAAAAAAATCTGACAGACTCTGAATCTATACGATATTGATTCAGAGTCTGTCAGATTTTTGTCAGACCTCGGACAATGAAAAAAAAAATTTTTTGAAAACATTAGTTCCGAGAAAAACGCTTGTTTGAAGTTTTGTGTCAAGGACGTACTAGATTAGATGCCGCATCACTAGAATGGCTATATCTCGGTAAATAATGATATTTCCGAGAAGTCCTTTCTAGGGCATATTCTTGAATGTCTAACATAAAATAATATGAGGAAAACATTCGATTTTGTTCAAATTTCTAGACTAGAATACCCCCTTAAGGTGAAGGTGGAAGCTAGCCATTGTAGTAGTATAGGTAAACCCACGTGTAGAAATGGGGTAATAGTGTTTGTGAGAGAAGAGCAAAGCACACGTAAATAGATCAATTCACTTATCAGACCGTGTAGCGCTTCATGACACGAGTCTTTGAATACATTTGAAAAAAAAATAACAGTTCAATACTAAAGTAAAATGTATGAACGATATGTTCCGATGAACAATTGCAAATTTAAATATATATAGAAGGTGTATTTGCATATGAAGTAAAATTCTGATTATACGCGAGCGTAACATGAGCAAATTTATAACACATGCGAATTGGGGCTCTTTTGGTATTAACAAGTTCTTCCGCAAAGTAACTCGATGTTGATAATTCCTTAATATTTTTCTTCGTTGATCGTATTGTTTTCACATATTCACGTTGAAGAGCCTTAACCCTTCTCTTCGTTGGCCGAGGCATTTTGATTGAATGTAATACTTTTCCGTTTACTGTTTTTGAAAGCATAGGCAGCCGTGGCACTGTTCCGAGCTTTGCAATAAAATTTTCTTACCCAATGTAAAAGTTGCTAAGACTTACATTATAGACCCATTAAACGTAAAAATAATAATTGTATTGATATCAAAAGATTTTATTCTATTGATTTTCATGACATGAAACGCTATGACTCAGGAATAACATTTTATTGAGTGGATTTCTATAGCTGTTTCGATGATACTGTCGGGCATCAGTGTCGAAAAAATAACGATGCTTTCACCAATACAAACAAAACCATTGCCGAAGATTGAAAAATGAAACTTTAACTTTCAGAGCACTAGCTCGAGTTTTCCGACGGTTTTCACTATACAATGCGACAGCAGATGAAAATTTAATAACTTGTAAGTAATCGATTAGAGTTTGGTTGATATTACTTGATGGGAAGTGTGCAAAAACGATCATTTTCTCCACACTGTTTCGCAAAATTATTGATTTTCGGGCGAGGGGTGAGGGAGTGAGATGAAAGAAATGAGCGCCATTGTGGCAGCCATTTGTGGCTAGCTTCCACCTTCACCTTAAATAAAATGAACATTCGAAAAACGTAATGCGATAACGCTCATCTTGCTGTCAATAATTGTGGTAGGTAATGGTGAATCATGAAAGTGTTCTAGATTATTAAACTAATTTAATTCCCTGCCGCGGTTCAGTAAAATAAAATTATTCCTGTTGAAAACTCCGGAAATTCTAGTGTAGAAACAAATTTATCATATACTAGCTGACCCGCCGAACTTCGTCTCGCCATTTATTGCCCCCCTAAAACCTTCTTCTTCTTCTTCTTCTTCAATGGCACTAACGTTCCTAGAGGAACTTCGCCGTCTCTACGTAGTATTACTTGCGTCATTTTTATTAGTACTTAGTTGAGATTTCTATGCCAAATAAACGCCTTGCAATGCATTCTGAGTGGCAAGCTCTAGAATACGCGTGATCACAGTGCAAGTCGGAGGAAATTTCTTTGACGAAAAATTCCCCCAACCAGAACGGGAATCGAACCCGAAAACCCGGCATGTTAGTTATGACGCTAACCACTCGGCCACGGGAGCACAACCTCCATGTATCAAATTTGGTTCCATTTGTTTGATTGATTATTGAGTTATGGAGAAATTTATGTTACATTTGTGTGGGACCCTCACCGTAGGAAGGGGAGGAGTGTCGAATCACCATAACAACGTTCCGTGCCCTCTTAAACCTTCACATGACGAATGTGGTTCAATTTGCTTGATTATTTGTCGAGTTATGCAACTCTCCCCCTCCTTTAGAGAGGGGGAAGGATTGTCAAACCACCATAGAAACAATTATTGCCCCCTAAATCCTTCACATGCCAAACCGTTTGCTTCATTAGTTCTTGAGTTATGCAGATTTTTTCTTCATTTGTATGGACGCCAAACCGTCCCCCCTTACAGAGGAGGGAAAGGCTGTCTAACCACCACAGAAACAATTATTGCACCCTAAATTATATTTCCGCACGCAAATGGTAAGATTTAATGGGAATATTTCAAAACCAATATTTGTTACATCCGGAGTTCCTCAAGGCTCTCATTTGGGGTCACTTTTGTTCATTATATTTGTTAATGACGTTTGTGTTTTTCTTAACAGTGTTAAAGCACTTATCTACACAGATGATATGAAGCTGTATATGGAAATAAAGAATGAAGAAGACTCTCAAACATTCAAAAATGAAGTTGACCTAGTTTATAATTGGTGCACTACGAGTTTATTACAGTTCAATGTTAGGAAATGCACTTTGATGACTTTTACAAGAAAAAGAACACCATTGAACAATGGTGTCAAGCTGGGAAATCAATCCATCAGTAGATGTCAACGAGAAAGAGACTTAGGCGTGGTCTTAGATTCGTAACTAACCTTCGTTGATCATTATAATGCAATCATCCATAGAGCAATAATATGTTGAGCTTCATCAAACGCTTTAGTTACCATTTCCATGATCCGTACACAATAAAAACATTGTATATTACATACGTCAGATCAATTCTCGAATACTATAGTATTGTGCGGTCCCCCTACATAACTTCACACGAAGACAGAATTGAATCTGTACAAAATTTTTTTTTATTATTTGCACTTCGTAAACTAGGCTGGTCTTCAACCATCTCCCTCCATATGAGGCACATTGCATGCTAATCAATATGAAAAGCTTGAAAGAACGTCGGAACTCTGCCATAGTTCTATTTATTATTGACATCATATCACAACGAGTGGACTCAGAAGTAATGTTAGGAAACCTAAATTTTTACGCACCGATTAGGCACCTGAGAAACCCTAACATTTTATACATAGATTACTGTCGTGACTTCTTTTGACGTAGGACAACGTCTTTTATTTCTATACCGGGGTGTAAAATCAAAGTTTCGAAAACGAAAGCGTTACGCCGGAGACCGAGATTTTGAGTGTTAATAGCTCCTAAACAACTGAACGAAATGGTATGATAAACACTTCATTCGAAAGATAAATTGTCTACGCGTTCTATACTTGTTACTTTCTGATCCAAAAACTTGTTTCAATAGTCTTAAATTTGCTTTCAAAACAGGCTATTGAAATCACCAATCGGTATATAAGCGAGCGCCGCTCGGAAATCCACTCAGTTCTAATTGAACAGCGATTGGAGCATGTTGTCGCTGTTGTGGTGAAGCTCATCATTTATCATGAAAGCGCGGATGAACGGTGTCACCAAGAGCCTGTTTGTGCACCTTAGGCCAGAAGGGAATCCATCAGGAGGAGAGTGATGCCACAAACGGTTCCCCGGGAAGATCTCGAAACAGCCGCTACACACACACATACACGCGCGGAATTCTTTCCGTTTGGATGCCATTCAGCATCGAGAAAGATCCGGAAAATAATCTGCCAGTTCCTCCGGGAATTTAAAAATACATTCATGTGAAAGAGTTTATTTGAATGTTTTCTATTCATGTAACACTGTGACCAAATATGTTTCAATCAAGTGCTATTAACAGATGGTTATCGAGTTAGCATAAACCACTGGTGGGCTTCCAGTATCGAGGAAAATGTGGAAATATCTAATCGTTACTGAAAATAATCTGCCAGTTCCTCTGGGAATTTAAAATTACATTCATGTTAAAGAGTTTATTTTAATGTTTTCTATCCATGTAACACTGTGACCAAATACATTTGGTTTTGTGATTTTTCAATCAATCGCAATTAACAGGATAGCTTCTGAAGATTATTCTTCCCCATCAGTAGGATATTTCCGTATCCAATATTGGATCCATAAAACCTTGTGCCTCCAACGTAACGCTCTCGTTTTCGAAGTTCTCCAAATATTCATTCATTCAGAATGAATTCAGATTCAACTTCAAACAAATGATCTCTAAATCAACGATAGTCCTACGTCACCCTTGCGGTTATACCATAGATATAACCCACTTCCTGTTTTTTTTTCATTCAATGGAAAATGCACTGCTAACGCACTTATGCGACCGTTCGCTTCAAAATTACTCGAGAGAATAGTCCTATGTAGAATTTATGACATACATCAGAAGTAGAGAGAATGAGATTCCTGAAACTCTCATTTTTCTCATACTCACCTTCTGAATTTCGGTAAGAACATGGAAGGCATAACGACGCATATTCCTTATGCGCTATTAGTCTCTACTGCTCTCGCTTCCATCTCTTTCATTTATGGGGAGTCCAAAAATCTCCCTTTACGATCAATCTCAAATTCGCATAGATTCGGAACAGACAAAATACTAAGAATGTTTACACCAGATTTGTCACTTTTAATATTTAGTTTCAGTTCATTTAATTATCTTTATCTTATCTCCCACAATTACCAAAGAACGAATTATGCCAAATAGAGTCTTATAATCGTATGATGAGCCTCTGTAACGAACACAGTGAAATAATTGATGTAACCATGTCAAGGTCAATGCTCAAAGACTGTCTGAATAGAATAAGATATAGTGAAATTTCACTGTAATATTTGGGCAGCATATTTAGTCTACGCTGGTTTAACGAAAGAAATAAATAAAAGAAAAAATTTTTTGATTATGTAACTTGTCAAAATCGCCTTTTAAATTAAACGGATAAATTATCCAGCCAGCTCTCTTTAGTTTTTTTTTTATTTTAAGTAAGTAGTTTTAAGTAGCATTAAGAATGTATTGGTCTACAATTTTGATTAACGACAGTAAATGAATAAATAAATAAAACTTCCATATGCCAAATTTGGTTCCATTCGCTTGATTAAATTTCGAGTTATGCAGAAATTTGTGTTTTACTTGTATGGCAGTTCCGCTTAGAGATGAAAGAGGAGCGTAAAACCACCATAGAAACGTTTATCGATCCCTAGAACCTTTGTATGCTAAGTTTGATTCCATTTGCGTGATCAGTTCTCGAGTCATTCAGCCCCCTCCCCTCTTTAGAGAGGGGGAGGAGTGTCAAACCACCATAGAAACAATAATTGCCCCCTGAAACCTCCATATGCCAAATTTGGCTCCATTTGCTTGATTAAATTTCGAGTTATGCAGAAATTTGTGTTTCATTCGTATGCAATTAGAAGGCGGGAGGAGTGTCTTACCACTGAAGTAAATTTATTGCACCATAAAACCTCCATATGCCAAATTTGGTTTCGTTTGCTTCAATAATTCTCGAGTTATGCAAAAAATTGTGTTTCATTTGTATGGCAGCTCTCACTTAGAGAGCGGGAGAGTTCTCGAACTATCATAAAAACCTTTCCCGACTCCAAAATCCCCTGCATACAAATTTTCACGACGATCGGTTCAGTGATTTCCGAGTCCTTAAGAAACAGAAAGACAGACAGAAATCCATTTTTATATGGGGAAAGGGTGGTAAAGACGGACATCCTAAATAAAAGTTGATTTTTTTCGTGAATTTCACAAAAGAACATATAGCTATCGCACCACAAAGCCTAGGTCTCTTTTTATAATAAAAATTGTCTTTGAGGCAGAAATTTTGAAAAATGAATGTGTCCAACATCTTTGAAATAATAAGATTATGTCGGGAAAAACGGACATTTGGCGGGAAAGATGGACACCTGGGGTGGGAAGATGGCCACTGAGTGAAAATTCAAGTTTATGTACTCAATAAGTTTGGGAGGTCTTCAAATAGGCCTTAAAAAAGATCTAATAAAAAAGCTGGACTAAAATCACCTAGAAGGACTTGTAATTTTTCTCATTTTTTCATGTCTAAAATAGCCGCCGACATTCGAAATGACCAATTCGGATTACAATTTAAAAATCGCTCTGCTGATTCGTCCATGATATGTGGTTGTACTTGGAAACGTAGTTAGTGGGCATCTGTTAATAAAAGAAGGAGGAGATAATCATATTGTTTTCAAAGCAAAATATTTGTCTTTTGTCGGTGGAGTGTCCGTCTTACCCGACTTGATTAGTGTTTTATTTTCGCCAATATTTCTGGAGTAAAAATGAGAAAACTTCACCGCTGATTCGATTAAATGGAAGAGTAGTGATGGTAAAACATTCACGTAACGAAAAATACCCCAAAAAATTTACTAGATAATAATGAGAACCTTATTTTCTGCTCTCTGCTCTTTGTTAAAAAAAAAAATTTGTTTTTCTTCTTTTTTTGCCTTTTTTGCCTGATTAATTTTACATTTTCTGCCCGGTCTCCACGTGCTCGTTTGTACTCACACCGTTGGGTGTATTCTCCCTCTCCGACATGAGTCCGTCATTTATAGAGTTTCAATCGGGCGGTCGTCGAGTGCGGACGTGTGTTTTTGTTGTTCCGCGTATTTCGTTTGCGATTGCTTGTTCTTTCACAGTGTTGAGCAGGGGGCAGCGCATCGAGAAATATGTGCGCGTTTGTGCTGAGATCATATTTTGAATGGGCGAAAAATAGTTCACTCTGCCCTAGTGATTTCGAAACTAATATAGTTTCATTATTTTCTTTGATTATATTTTTGAGATGGCACGGTGAAGTGAAATATTGGGGGAAGCCATTTTGATGTTGCGTTTGTGGTAGTGAAAACTCGTAGTTTTTGTTGCTCTCTCAGTTGTCGCGTGATCGATTTAGCGTTATAGTGCTCTCCCTCCGACACGTGTAAACATTGGCATGACGAACAGTTTGTTTGCCTTCGTCTAATACATCGAGTGCGAGGTTATCGTAGTGAGTGTATCACAACTAGAGGTGTGCAATCCAGCTCATCATGATGAACAGCTCAGATCAGCTCAGTTCATCTAAAAGAGCTGTTCTTTATGAACAGCTCTTCAGCTCAGTTGTCAGTAACGACGTCTGGTGGCGACTTTCAATTTGGGTCCCAAACTCGATAGTGTAATCTTTATCAGATTAGAAGACACGAAGCCAGTTTTTTAAAATGTTAAAATTTACTTGAATTTTTTCACACCGTGTTATTAAATTACTTAAAACACGTATTCCTGAATCTTATTCAACCATTTGTCTATACATTTCCGACATTTTTACTGAGAATTTCATTATAATATAAAATTGTATTCAAAAAGAATTTTCTTATGAGATATTTTCACCGCCTACAAACAAAGTGTTTTTCATTGAAATAGAATACTAATTTAATACACAGATGTTAATTTTCATTCATAATTTGAATTTTAAAAACGTGTTCATTCTGCCTGAAAGTCACTTATTATTTTTGGCGCCCCCTAAACTGGTAAACAACGCCCAATTCCGTCAACGCGAATATAACTGTTGAAAAGACAAGGAACAAATGAAACTGAACTGATGTCATAACACGCAGAGCGAGAGACGGTCAGTTCATTTGAATCTTACAGCTCACACACTCTCTTCAATTCTACAGCTCTTTTCTCTCCTGCATCATCACCAAAGTGAGCTGAAGAGCTGTTTGATTTTTTTTGCGAGCTGTTCCGCGTCAACTCACTTCAAAGAGTCGATTCTTCGGAACAGCTCTTATGCGGATGGCACATCTCTAATCACAACCGAAAGCCATCGAACATGGATGGACTGAGCATGCAGTGGCGTCAGCTAAGTTTTCTTTTTCCATACACACATACAGCTTAATTTACTTTACAGTCTAAATTGTAGACCATCTAAAGAGTTTAAACCCGCTTCTCTCTCCACAGCAAACGATTGCAATTGTTCTGGTGTACTTGTCTTTCGTGTTCTCATTATTATTTTGCTTCTTTCTTTTCTGGAGACATTTGCAGTAATGGAATGGAAATGTGAAAAACTTATAGAGTCATAAACTCAGGAATTCTTAGATCTACAGATGCATAAATCCATAAATTTTAAAATCTATAGATTCAAAAAATTCATATCATTTTTTATTATACTCATAAATTCTTTAATTCTTCAATTCTTTTTTTTTATTTTTTAAAATCATTAGTTTTTTAATCTTTCAATTCATTAATTCATAACTCTCTTCCAATCCATCCACCGTCGCAATCGAAGTTCTATAAAGAATACACTCGATGGTTTACGGAATTATTCGCAGGTCCGATTGATTTCTGATTGCTCTCGGTGACCTTCTCAGGTTTCCTAAAGATCTCCGTTACTACGAAAGGGGTTGAATGAAGACTATGCGTGTGGAATAACGGATTATAGTTATAGGTTGTTTTTAAACATGTTTTATGGTTAGCTTCTCAGATTTCCCCCAGTGAATTCTCCACCGTCGTAGTTGGATTGCGATAAAAAAAGTGCGATGGGTACGATGCGAAAAGAATCGTTAGAATACCATTTTGATCAAAAAGTTCCCGGAATTTATTCAGAAAATGAAACATACAAGACTATACAACAATTTCCCTTTGAAGGGGGGGCAACCCCTTCAAAGTACTCCCCATCGACTGCAACACACTTATGCCAGCGCTCCAAACCTCGAGAGTTATATTCAATTTGCGGTATGGCCATCAGCGCCATCTTCGATTTTATCTCATCTCGGGTGCTGAAACCTAGTTTCTTGAGTCATTCGAATAGGAAAACGTCGCAGAGAGCCAAATCAGGTGAATTCGGAGGTTGCGGATGTTTTTAGTCAAATATTCACGAATAATGATTGATACCGCAAATTTTGCAAATTGTACAGGCATACACAATAGCAGATGTACCCAATACAGCGTAACTTTTAGAAGTGTAAGTGTATTAAAGTGTATCCCACTACAAATTTCATAGAATGTCAATGACAGATGAGCCAACCTACAAAATAGAAGAAAAATAAAACGGGTGACTAAAAGCGCCACACGGTATTTAATCCGTGAACTTTTTTTATCAAGATGGTATATAGGAGTTCAATTAATTTTATAGGTTTTCCTTCTCAGGATACCTAAAAATAATTTCTGCCGCGTGTAGTGACATATCAGAGTTTCACATTTTCGTTTCGTAGAGTGGTCGTTAGTTAGCGTTTATATAATCACATCACTTACCGCAGTGAATCCTGATTCTTACCTCGGCCCACTAACAACTATCCGCTCCATGATAAACGCTAGGGAACCACGCTATAGAGGCGATTCGCCGCCCGAAGGCCCTTCTGGCCTTCGGGCGGCGAATATCATACTAACATTCCTTCCCTTCCCCTGGTGACTGTAAGGACGTGGCCGGCGTCGTTATTGACCATTTAAAGCTCGAATCACCGAAAATTGCACAACGAGAATGATTTGCTAGTCCCAAGCGTCATTCTGTGTGTTCTTTGTGCAGTTTGGTTGGTTCAGGTCAATCACGGAGAGCAACTACGAATTGTACAGTCTACCCAAGCTCAAGCTCTCCCACATGAGTCCGTCATTTATAATAAGGTTTTTAGGCAAAGTCTCTTTAAAAAAAATTTAAAAAAAATAAATAAATAAAAAAATAAGGTTTTTTTCACAATCACGGCCCGGTGTTTAGATGCTAAGGTAACTCGACTTTGCTAGTTCTCATGAATTTGAGGATTCCAGACTTTGGAACTGTGTACTCCATGTATAGATTTAATTTCAAGTCACTGAGCTAGAATATTACAATATATATATGAATCACAAAATTGGAATAGATTACAGAATTCCAATTTTGTGATTCATACATATATGAGGGTGATGATTCATATATTAGACTGATTTCTGTTCATCGACTTTCTCTTTTGATCATAACTTAACTGCAAACACTGGGAATCCAGCTTATTTGACGATGGACGATAGGTCAGAACCTCAATTATCGGTTTCTATAGCAAAATCAAAATGAGTTATTCACGAAAGAAAAAGTTGATGAAAAGAAATCGATCAAGTCACTTATACCCCTTTCATTCTAAGCCCTTCATATCTTCTTCGATAATTCTAACCTGAGAGAGAGGAGCCAGCAGTATTCTTTTTACCCTTTTGACGTAGGACTACGTCTTTCATTTCTATACCGGGGTGTAAAATCAAAGTTTCGAAAACGAAAGCGTTACGCCGGAGACCGAGATTTTGAGCGTTAATAGCTCCTAAACAACTGAACGAAATGGTATGATAAACACTTCATTCGAAAGATAAAATGTCTACGCGTTATATACTTGTTACTTTTTGATCCAAAAACTTGTTTCAATAGTCTTAAAATTGCTTTCAAAACAGGCTATTGAAATCACCAATCGGTATATAAGCGAGCGGCGCTCGGAAATCCACTCAGTTCTAATTGAACAGCGATTGGAGCATGTTGTCGCTGTTGCGGTGAAGCTCTTTATTTATCATGAAAGCGCGGATGAACGGTGTCACCAAGAGCCTGTTTGTGCACCTTAGGCCAGAAGGGAATCTATCAGGAGGAGAGTGATGCCACAAACGGTTCCCTGGGAAGACATCGCTACACACACATACACGCGCGGCTATTAACAGGTGGTTATCGAGTTGGCATTAACCACTGGTGGGCTTCCAGTATCGAGGAAAATGTGGAAATATCTAATCGTTACTGAAAATAATCTGCCAGTTCCTTTGGGAATTTTCAAAATATATTCATGTGAAAGAGTTTAATTGTATGTTTTCTATCCATGTTACACTGTGACCAAATATGTTTCAATCAAGTGCTATTAACAGGTGGTTATCGAGTTGGCATTAACCACTGGTGGGCTTCCAGTATCGAGGAAAATGTGGAAATATCTAATCGTTACTGAAAATAATCTGCCAGTTCCTTTGGGAATTTTCAAAATATATTCATGTGAAAGAGTTTAATTGAATGTTTTCTATCCATGTAACACTGTGACCAAATACATTTGGTTTTGTGGTTTTTCAATCAATCGCAATTAACAGGATAGCTTCAGAAGATTATTCTTCCCCATCAGTCGATTATTCTTCCCCGCAATCGATTATTGCTCAGTCGCCGAAAGTTCCGAGCTCAGAGAGTTCATTCCCCTCTAGTTTGCCTTCCAAATTGCCATCGTAAACCACACCTACTCTCGATTCAATCACACACAAAAAGCATACTTAAGCGATATTCTGGTGGTGAGACACATTAATTTTTCGTGAGGACATCGACAAGACAACATCGTTGCCTAACGTGCTGGAGGAGGTGGACGGCGAAGGATCGACACATACACGCGCAGAACTCTTTCCGTTAGGATGCCATTCAGCATCGAGAAAGTTCCGGAAAGATCTAATCATTGCTGGAAAATAATCTGCCAGTTCCTTTGGGAATTTTCAAAATATATTCATGTGAAAGAGTTTAATTGAATGTTTTCTATCCATGTAACACTGTGACCAAATATGTTTCAATCAAGTGCTATTAACAGGTGGTTATCGAGTTGGTATTAACCACTGGTGGGCTTCCAGTATCGAGGAAAATGTGGAAATAACTAATCGTTACTGAAAATAATCTGCCAGTTCCTCTGGGAATTTTCAAAATATATTCATGTGAATGAGTTTAATTGAATGTTTTCTATTCATGTAACACTGTGACCAAATACATTAGGTTTTGTGATTTTTCAATCAATCGCAATCAACAGGATAGCTTCTGAAGATTATTCTTCCCCATCAGTAGGATATTTCCGTATCCAATATTGGATGCATAAAACCTTGTGCCTCCAACGTAACGCTCTCGTTTTCGAAGTTCTCCAAATATTCATTCATTCAGAATGAATTCAGATTCAACTTCATACAAATGATCTCTAAATCAACGATAGTCCTACGTCATCCTTGCGGTTATACCATAGATATAACCCACTTCCTGTTTTTCATCGAGAAAATTCAAATCGGACAACTTGAATCAAGCAAGTTGGATTCGATAAAGAATCCTAAAGAATAATTTCGATGTATTCTAGAGCGATATCCGAAATAATAAGAAAACTGAGTTTTATGATTTGTTTGCTGGTGAAGATCTGGTGAGAATTTATGGGTGTTTGGGCATTCAATTTTCGCGAGTTCGTTCATTGTTTCCGAGCTAAAAGTCATGTTGGGTGCAAAGAGAGCATTTCCCAGCGGCGAGAGCTGAAGAACACAGCTTTGAAACATGATTGAAAACAAAAGGTAAAAAATCTTTCCGCTGCGGTTGCCATCACTACACTGCCAAAACATAAACATAATCGTTTATTTGGGAATTATGTTTTTGAGAACAACCGAGATGAAGTTTTGCTGTAATCATCGACATCTCAAACGCAGTGGTTGAAATTTCGATTGAAAGGGCGCTCCATTTATTTGTCGTCTCTGCTTCTTCCGGTTTTCGATTTACCCCGGTCCAAGAGTCCTGACATTTTAAACACTTATTATGTTGGAGATAGTTGATTCGGCCACCTTCAAAGGTTTCCCTGGACTGCGACTAGTTCGGATTATCGCAATGTGCTAGCAAAATTTTTAAGCAGTGTCGCTTCTAGCTTGGACGCCGTTTCGATGAACGAAGAGCAAATGACTAGAGTTTCGAACGACCCGGAATTTTCTTCATCGCGTGAAGATAGCAGAAGACAAGCTAGAAAGAGTCAATTTCGGCCCCACAATCACTAAACTTCTTATAAATAGTAATGAGATATGGACACAGAGCACGATTAGTGAAAACCGGCCTAGCGAAACATTGTTGTAAATGAATCAGTTTTCATCACTCTTCACTATTCGTTTCAAAAATGGCGTGTTCTCTCTATGTTTATAAAGAAAATCGCAGACAGAAAAACTATCAATTGAAATAATTGACATAATTGACTTTTTTTTCATGTATAATCAATCATCATCCGAGATCATCTTATTTTTCCACTCTTTTCCTAACTGTAATACATCCATGAAATAACAAACTACAGTCAACTCTCCCTAACTCGATATCCAAGGGGACCATCGAGTTAGGGAGGTATCGAGATACAGAAATTTTTTTTATGTCATAAATAGTCATATATTAGGGTAAGTGTCCCAATTATGGTATGAATTTGAATTTTTGATTAACTGAAAAACGCCTTTCCTATATAAACAAATTTTTTTTCGAGAATATCTCAGGAGGTGATAGACGGTTATATTTCACGAAAAAAAATTCTTCTACGTACATGTTCGAATTTCAACGATGAAAGAGTTATAGAACTTTTTATAGTAGTGAAACATCTAAATTAGTGGATTAAAATAACATTTTGGAAGTGGAAAATTTAAAAGTTATTTTTTTTTAATTTGTAATTATGATTTTATCCCAAAAATTCATACTAAACTTGATTGTTTCTATCAATCAAATTGAAGCTCTCTCTCTAACCCCTCTACAATTTGTTCTTAGACGTCCAACTTCTATCTCTCTCAATTTCGCTGCAATATAGATAAAAACAATTTCTGATGAAAATTCAAACAAAATTTTCAAAAATCGCGATTTTAAAACCCGCTGTACGTATGAAAGCTACTTGAATTTCACTTTAATGTTGAAAGGTATTTTTTTTAAAATTATTCATATTTGAATCATAAAAAAAAAACTTTTTATTTCAAACTGTATATAATCGAGTCCTAAATTTTATATAATCGAATCGTTTATAATTGAGTTTGTGCATAATCGAGTCCGACCTGCATGAGGAACTAGGTTAACAAAGAAAATATTGATTGAGTATGTTATTTAAACTAAATTGTAATGATCACGCAGATACTGTTCAATCACAAAAAAAATGTTCGAATAGTTTCACAGGAACATTTTCAGTTGACTTCAATATTCCGGATATATTCTTCAGGTTTGATTTAACGTTCCAAGATGTAATTTCCACTCAATCTTCTGAACCTTCCTGAATATGCTCCATCTCAATAGAACTACTATCTTCAGCGTTTTTCTCAGCTTTTTCAACACATTCCAATATATCGGTATCTGGCATCAGATCACAGCAAATCTCGTTTTGGTCCTTTTTGCACCAATCATTAAAAGACATTGAGCAATCGAACGGAATTGTACTGTCGACATCAGCATAGGCTCAACTTTCGCTCCAAAGCTCTTCATCTCTCGCGTCATTATCTGCTCGAATCTTTGGAAGCCCACTGCACAACGCTACATAAACATAGGCGCTTCTGTGCTAATCTGCGGTTACTGTCGTCTAGTGAGACTCTGTAAATCAGCTGAAACTGCGTTTCTCTATTCCGATAATATGGATACGTGCCAAGTCTGCTCACGATCAAGTTGGCTCCTGTGGCCTTACATTCCACCACACATGTGTGGGATTAACAAAGCACCATTATTCAGCATGGTCAGCGAAAGTTGGGTTGCTTTGGTTTTGCGATTCTTGTCGACAGAGTTTCAACCCTGTTGCACACAATCGAGATAATATCATTATTAAAGCGTTGCGAGAATTGCTGATACGCACGGACTCGATGGATACGCGCTTAGGCAACTACGGCGATAATCTTCGTATTATTAACAAGACACTCTACGGTACACAACAGCAACTCAGACAAACCAACCGTCGACATTTCTTCAGAACATTGATGAACTAAATCTTGACGACACAATTGACCCCATCAATCGTTCGAGATCCTGCGATGAATCGTCCTTTTTCGAAGTGTTGGACGAAATTAACAGTTCAGTTGCACAACAACCTGACAGAATTGTTGTCGGAAATCGGCGCGTGCAAATTATATCGCAGCAGGAGTCTCGAACCACTCCCCAAACGATTGCATCTACACCGGCTGTGCCAATCAAAAATTCGAGTAAACCTTCTGTCAACGAGTCTTCGTCTTCATCTTCTGCTCATGATAATGGTAAATCTAACCAGCCGCAATCTGTCATCTCCGGTTATCGTACCTCGTCCAGCAACAAAAACTTAATTGGTGCTAATGTTACACGGCGTAGCACGGGGATTCTGAGTGTTGCCAAAATTGGACAGGATACTGACGAAATGGCAGCGTTCTATGTGACTCCGTTCACTCCAGATCAAAAAGAGGATGACGTAAAGCAACATATTCTTGATATTGCAAATGTGGACTCATCGTTGGTAAAAGTCGCAAAACTAGTTCCTCGTGGGAAAAGCCTGGCGGACCTGTCCTTTGTTTCTTTCAAAGTGTCCGTCAGCAAATCTGTATCCAACGTGGTCAGCGATCAATGGTACTGGCCAGAAGGAGTTACCGTTCGAGCTTTTGATCAAAACCAAAAAAACGACACAGCTTCTACTCGTCCGAAACTGTCATAGAGTTGGCAGAAATCGAACAGCCGACATTCAGCATTGAGGACAACCCGGGATGCACACTAACAGGCTCTATGGACTGCCCTTATCCTCTCGACACAGTCGAGCCTTATTTCATCGGTTCCTGCCGCAGTCGTCCCGGCCCTGTGTTCGATATTGGAGATAGTGCAGTCCAGCCTGTTCCGTCAGGCATGTATAATTTTATTTCGACCAGATCTACCCCTGATTCGCTGTTTGGTTTCAGCGATACACCGTTCAATCGGCAACACTCTTCAACTAGTCATACGATTTATCACGAGCTATTGTCAATGCAGTGCTCCCGTGGCCGAGTGGTTAGCGTCATAACTAACATGCCGGGTGTTCGGGTTCGATTCCCGTTCTGGTCGGGGGAATTTTTCGTCAAAGAAATTTCCTCCGACTTGCACTGTGATCACGCGTATTCTAGAGCTTGCCACTCAGAATGCATTGCAAGGCGTGTCGTTTGGCATAGAAATCTCAACTAAGTACTAATAAAAATGACGCAAGTAATACTACGTTGAGACGGCGAAGTTCCTCTAGGAACGTTAGTGCCATTGAAGAAGAAGAAGATTGTCAATCCGAGTCAGCACCGCGCGCATCAATGATGTTCATCGAGAACCGGGACGTACCGCCGTTTGTAAAATGCATCCCCCCACCACAGTCGTGCCACTGCTTGCAGCAGTCATCAACCGTCCCGGTCCTGTGTGCGGGAGTGGTGACGGGGTATTCCAATCCTCTAATCCAGGCGAGTATGAACATCGTAATGTTTCTTCCCACGTTGATGCTGGTCTAAATTCCAGCGTATCAGGCACTCGAGTTACAGACGAATGTAGCGACACGCACCACTCAAACCTGCTCGTGTATTACCAGAACGTCGACGGATTGAATTCTCATGCACAAGACTACTTACTAGCTACATCTGACTGTTCATATGACATTATCGGTTTGTGTGAGACAAAGCTTGACGACAGAACTCTCTCTTGTCAAATCTTTGACCTGGGATATGAAGTTTTCCGCTGCGATCGCTCTCCTTTCAACAATCGCACATCTACTGGAGGAGGCGTCCTCTTGGCAGTACGGTGCAATCTCAAAGCTCGCGTCATCGATAATCCTGCGTGGCGTACGGTGGAACAAGTTTGGGTTGAAATACGTTTGAGCAACCGTACGCTCTTCATTTGTGCTGTCTATTTTCCTCCGGACCGCACATGCGACTTCGATTTAATAGCCGATCATATCAAATCTGTCGAGTTCATCAGTGAATTGGCTTCCCCAGTTGACGATTTGGCGCCGAAACAAGCTCGGAAAAGGACTATATTTGTAGGATGTTCGCTAATAAATTTTCAAGTGTGTTCGTCGATCGTGCACTGCCAGCTGAGCAAGTTGCTGCAGCCATCACAAATATTCCTACTATCGAGTCTTCGTTGAGCCGGTTCGACATTAGCGCTGAACACATCATGGCAGCTGTTTCGCGAATGAAAACGTCCATTAATCCGGGTCCAGACGGAATACCATCGCTCTTCCTGAAAAAATGCATCTTCAGTTTGTTGACACCGCTGCAACACGTCTTCCAGCTTTCTCTAGCAACTGGTCGTTTTCCAAAGCTATGGAAGTCCGTCACGATATTCCCGATCCACAAAAAGGCGATAAGCGGAATATTGATAACTACAGAGGGATTTCAAGCCTTTGCGCTATGTCAAAACTGTTTGAATTGATTGTTATGGATCCAGTGTTCTCGTTTTTCAAGCACTATATTAGTTGGGATCAACATGGATTTATGCCCGGACGATCAACGACTACAAACTTGCTGTCTTTTTGTAATTACGTCGTCGACTGCATGGTCGAAAGGTCCCAAACCGACGTTATATATACCGATCTAACAGCCACCTTCGACAAAATTCATCACGACATCGCTATAGCCAAGTTGGCAAAGCTAGGCGTCACTGGAACTTTACTAAGTTGGTTCGAATCCTACCTCAAAGGACGCCGATTAACTGTTTCAGTTGGAGACAACAGCTCGGAGCCGTTCGGAGCAACTTCTGGGATACCACAAGGAAGCCACTTGGGTCCTCTAGTTTTCCTGGTTTACTTTAACGACATTTTTTTTGTGCTAGAGGGACCCCGAGCTTCATTCGCCGACGATTTGAAGATATTTTTTCGGATCCGTTCAACCACCGATGCTATCTTTCTCCAACGGCAGTTGGATACATTCGCTTCTTGGTGTTCTGTCAATTGTATGTCAATCAACCTTTCCAAGTGTACGACGGTTACCTTCGGTAGGAAGAAGGAGCTAATTATGCACAATTATACCATATCTGATGTCAAAATTGAACGGAGAACGGAGATTAAAGATCTTGGAGTGGTTCTAGATTCAAAATTGGAATTTAAGCAACACGTTTCACACATCGTTGGAAAGGCATCAAGAAATTTGGGTTTCATCTTTAGAGTCTCCAAAAGTTTCACCGATGTCTACTGTCTCAAATCGTTGTATTGCGCTCTGGTTCGTCCAACCCTGGAATATGGAAGCGTCATATGGAATCCGTGCTTTCAGAACGGGGTGACGCGAATCGAATCAGTGCAACGACGGTTTGTTAGATACGCTCTCCGACTGTTGCCTTGGCGTGATCCGCTTCGGCTTCCAAGCTACGAGAGTCGCAGCTTGCTGATCCATCTGGACTCTCTACATACCAGACGAAATCTAGCGAGGTCATTGTTTGTTGCTGATCTCATAACCAACCGCATCGATTGCCCGCAACTCCTGGAAAAACTGAACTTCAATGTTCCTCCACGACGTCTGAGAAATACACCGTTCATGCGAATGTTACCTCAGCGATCGAACTACGGCATGCATTCCGGAATAACGGGACTACAGCGCACCTTCAATACGATTGCTCCCGTGTTTGATCTCAATTCCTCCAGAAGCATGTTGAAGCAGCGATTCTTAAGTTTAATTAGGTTAATTTGAAATCATTGGGACCTTGGAGGTCTGTTGATATAAACAATAAACAAATAAACAAATAAGCTCACGACGCATCAATTATGCCAGCGGAATATCACCATCATCATTGAAGGAAAATTCAGCTTCCTGAAGCAATTTTAAATAGTCTCAGATTTACCCTTACTGATTTTAGAGGGTGAAAGTATCTCAATTGCATCCAATACCGGTATATCTGAAGGGTCCTAGAGTGCATTAAAATACAGTAAAAATTCTGAATAACATGAAGGTTGAAAAGGACAAATATCCTCCATTTCTTGCCAGGTTCTTGATTATGTCGAAGCCCAGCTACTGAGCTACGGAAGTAAAGATTTGTGGAAGAATTGTAAACTTATCGATTTGAGCTTTTTTTTCCAAAATATATATTTTTATCAAGGCTCATATGGCGTGAGC
This sequence comes from Toxorhynchites rutilus septentrionalis, assembly GCF_029784135.1. Classification (NCBI taxonomy): domain Eukaryota; kingdom Metazoa; phylum Arthropoda; class Insecta; order Diptera; family Culicidae; genus Toxorhynchites; species Toxorhynchites rutilus. The sequence goes on along the minus strand of NC_073745.1, from coordinate 304,366,963 downwards.
CTCACGGGGCCGGGAGTTCAATACTTTGACAATTTTTCTTATTATCTATGTTAGTAATATGTAACCGATTACTCGCGGTTGGCTCGAGGTTAGTATTACAAGTGTTTTCGTAATTCGGATGTTGCTGTCTCCAATGCTCTGTACGTGTGCCCGACACGGGATACTTCCTATTGGGATGCAGCTGACCCTTAATCAGCAACGCCCCCCTAGTCTGTACCTCATATCTAGCGTGGTGCGTCTTTCTCGACTCGAGGAATCCAGGATAGAATGGTCACTAACCGGCGCAATCATCAGTTCGTGTAGAGTTGTCATGAGCGGTACAACCTTTGGCTCTTGTTGAATGATCAGTGGACTGCACAACCTTTGGCCCGTGTATCTGTAAAGAGTGTGTGTATGTATTGCCGCGACTAAGTAAAAGTTTATCGATCGGATAGGAGGGATATAAAACGGGGACACAACGAAGGAAACATCATTAAACGTTGACATCGGCGTTCTTGAGGAACAGGTATAGATGAAGCAGAAGATCAGGATCACGGCTACCTAAGATATCCCGGACGGGGATCTCCGATTGTCTGCCTTGTGCTCTCAGTGCTCTAGAGAGCTGAGAGCGAGCAGCATGGAACCGGATACACGACCAGACAACATGCTCGATGTCGTGGTAGCCATCGCCACAATCACAAAGATTGTTTGCTGCGAGCCCAATGCGATAGAGATGCGTGTTTAGGTTGTAGTGATTGGACATAAGCCGAGATATCACGCGAATGAAATCACGACCTACATTCAATCCCTTGAACCATGCACTCGTCGAGACCTTAGGGATAATCGTGTGTAACCAACGACCGAACTCATCTCCACTCCACATGCGCTGCCAACTTACGAGCGTGTACTGACGAGGAATGTGGAAAAATTCATTATAAGCAATTTGCCTTTCAAAAAGTGTGCCTTCTAAAGCGCCCACCTTAGCTAGCGAGTCCGCTTTCTCATTTCCCGGAATCGAACAATGAGAGGGAACCCATGCTAAGGTAATCTTGAATAATTTTTCGACCAAAACACTCAATAGTTGTCTTATTCTTGTTAGGAAATAAGATGAGCGTTTATCAACCTTCATTGAGCGGATTGCCTCTATTGAGCTGAGACTGTCTGAAAAAATAAAATAGTGGTCGATGGGCAATGTTTCAATGATCCCTAATGCGTAATATATATTTGAGCTTTGGTCGGAGAGATTTTGGGTGCGATGTATAGTTATCAACGAACATGACCACCTTTGAGAAGAAATAGATAGAAATATGATACATTACCATTACACATAATTCCAGAAATAATACCTTTATGTTTCCATTGGAAAATTTTACGACAAATTGCATTATCCATTCTCAAAAAAGCATTAAGGCCATCCAGACCTTGGTGTTGCTCTCGTATATCACTGGTAATGACTTCTTATTGAAACATCGTGGGTTTTTACTCTTTCCATTGATCAGCAACGATAATTTATCGCTCCCGTCCATGTTGTTTGTGCTTTAAAGTTGGGAATTCCCAGTTTCTGGACAAATTCGCAAGCCATATCCCGAAGAATAGAGCCTGAGAGAGGTAAATTATTCTCTCTGGCTTGATAAAACAAAAATCCATTGTCCGCTCCAGCTTTTAGATTCCGACCAACCTTATATGCTTTTGGTCTAGATTCAATTTTCCATTCCGATTCCATTTTTACTTTAGTTTGAATACTGTTGATACCGTACATTGTGCAATACTGAAATTATTTGCAGCTTCAGACCCCTTCCACCCATACTTTTCGACCTGCTCCATGATGCTCAAACGTTGCGCAATGGTTAGCGTTTTGATTGATCGTTTGAAAGGTTTCTCGTGGTTTTTCATACTTGAAAAGAAATTGTTTGATGACACGAACTCTCCGTCTTCACTTTCAAGAGCAATTTAAATCAGAGGTAATAACGCACAAAAACATGTACGCGAAAATCAATCGAGTTAGGGAGGTAAAACTCCATGGAAAAATGAATTAAGACCCATCGAGTAGGGGAGATATCGAGTTAGGGAGGTATCGAGTTATGGAGAGAAGAATGCTTGTAAAATCGAAGGTGCATTGAAATCCATCGAGTTAGAGAAAATATCGAGATACAGAACATCGAGTTAAGGAGAGTTGACTGTATTACTAAACGCACCCATTTCACATAAGGCACCCAGTCTGGTTCATTCCCATCAGCGAAGCAAAAATGAACCACAGTCCCCTTCCAACGGTTGTAAACAAACACTGTTCCATTCGGCACCACCCTTTCGTTAGCGAACATGATGAGTGACTGCAGTCACGTGCTCCAAATGTTTGAGTTCCTCCAACGAGCAACACTACGCATGTAAACAAAACTGAAGTACTCAATCCCAGCCATCCACAAACATGTCCCAGCAGTTGTTTATCCCACCAGACGACGTCCGACCGCCCGAACGTTATCAATCATCTCCTCTTAATCGGAAAGATTAATTAGTAAGACAGCTGATTGGCATCTCATCCCTATGGGATAAGCGACATCGTTTGGCATTGAATTGAATGAAAATAATCGATGATAGCTTCGATTAGGGAACATAAAAAATTTCTCGCGGAACGAGAGAAAAAAAATCAACGAGCGAAAAAGCTACGCGGTTATGTAATCATTGTGGAAGCTGATGATGCTGATATTTCCCGGCAACGCCACTTTTTGTGGGTACGTTTTTGTTTTGACGTTTTTCTTACTTCCGAATACTCTGAGTGACCAGGGGGTGTTTGTGTGGGACTCAGTTTTCCACGATGCTTTCCTCGGCTCACAATTCGCAACCTACATAGACAGTTATCAGAGGTATGTCATTGTCAGCTGCACGAAACTACTTACAAAGATAAAAAAGATCATTAATTCCTTAATTTATTTTTCCAATCAAAAAATGTTGATATGAATCGAAAAACGTTGAATGTTTTATTCTGATGAAGCCATCTGCTCAGTACAAAGGTAGAGCTCCAATAGAAAGTATGAAACATATTTCTCAAGAATCAGATAATATCAGACATTTTGAAATTGCATACGTTTTTTTTCAAACAGAAATACTTTTTTCCCTCTCTACTAAATTACAAAAATATAATAAATTCCATACAAGTTCATACAATTTCGCTATTTTTCTATCAATACTAATGTGATGACCTGAATCACATACCTGGGTTACAGTCTATGTTCATGGGGCGGCACGTTCAATGAACTTTGTTTGTGCTTATTCTAGAGAAGAGTTCAAACATGAGAGTTAACCTCGCCAAAACAATAATAAAGATTTTCGGATAGTTAATAATTAGCAGCAAAAAACAATCTCAGAACATTTCAAAGGTAAACTTTTGATAAAAGAAGGCCTAACAATAACTTTGAATACATTCATATTTCGTATATCAACTCGTACACAAATTCATCCGAGTCTAAGCGCACATTCATTCGCACTGCATCCCAGCAGAAGCTCTGAGAAAATGTTCATTTTGTGACGGAGGAGAAGAACCATAAAGCTCATGCCTTCAGGAAATGGGATAACGAAACAGCGCCACTGAGCGTTTGCTAGTGAAACAAGGGTGTGTAAAAGCATCAAAGAATCGGATTTGATCTCATTATGGTTTTATTAATGCATGAAAACTCGTGTTTTTGAAATAAATTTAATTTGTTTGATGTTGAAAATAAAGTAGGCTCTTAGTCATTAAATTGAAATATTGAGCTCCCTCTTACTCATTCTAGTTATATCAGCAACAGTTTGTGAAGGTCAAAATAAACTTTATCTGTACACATTAAGTTTAGGAATCGTGCTCCAACGGTGAGATTTGGCACAGTTACGGGACAATGAAGATAATAGAAATGATTCAAACCAAAAATGAACTAAAAACGTTGACCTGGCCACGAGGCCCACATTTCACGTTTGTTGATTGTAGCTCACCACGGATGAATAATTAACCAGTGAGTGAGATTGTGAAACCGTGGCAGATAGTAAATTTTCTACGGGGAACCGCTTGAATGGTGACAGTTGTAATTTATTGACGGCCGACTCGCAATTGATTTTCCGCCGTGACATGAAGCGTGTTTTGTGTTTTACGTTCAAGGTTATGACGAGTCGATTGTGGCGTGACTAATGGTGGATTATTAAAGGGATATTCTCCTAATGTTCCTAAAGTATCGCCTTGTTGGAACGAACATAAAATATCAGCTTGAGTGGCGGTTTGTAAGGATTTTTTGTTACATTTTAATGGCAACTGTCCAACAAATATCCATTCGAAGATGATGGAATTTTTCAGGGAGTCTCCACTTTCGTTATTGAACAAAGGCGAATATCGATTGAACGTGATCGGTAAAAGATAGAAACTACAACCGAATTACAATGTTCCACGATAAAAGATGCTTAACCCATTTTATACCCAGCGTTCGAAAAATCGAGCAGCAACTTTGATAATTTTTCAAGACTTTGGAAAGCAACCATATGGTAAGGTTCTGGCATCAAATAATAGCTTAGTCTATTAGCTACCACCTTCGAGCATTTCATTCAATTTTGTATAACTTTATTGAGCAATAAATTCGGTTTAAAGCAACTGTCTGCGGAAAGTACATAACCTCACATAATCTAACAAAAAAATGAAACCTTTTGAAATTCTGAAATATGTAAATTTTTGTCAATTTTTCGGATGACGGAAGAACTGAAAAAATAATTCTTTGAGATTGGGGTTCCTGTAACGACGATAATCAAAATTACACCAATGGCTTCTGTTAAAATTTTTTATAGCTTGGCCGTTGATGGGTTATTAAGGCTTATGAGATAAGGCTGTTGGCAGCATGTAGGAAGATTAGACACGAGAAAGTTAATTTGATAAGCACGGTGCCTCGTTTGGACAGCATTAGTTCATAAAGACGCATCTTTGTTTTATCAGTGTATCTATTCGATTTTGATTTTCACGTTACCAAATTGCCGCAAAAATATAGGATTAAAAGTGGAAACGATTGTCTTTGATGACGAACACATAGTTGATTGAATTAGCCCTCTTTTATGATTCATAAATGAATCTCCCTCTTCGCATAGCATTGAAGATTAGGTAGCTGACCAAGAATGACCAAATCACAACTATGACAGAGTTATTGAGCTACGTCATTTAAAACAAACATGTTGCTTCCATTTAGAGGATGAGAGAATTTGATTCGGAATACAGATATAAAATATTTAAATTAGTCGTTTAAGTATGATGTTATTGACTTGAGAGTTACCGTTTTTATCTATTTTCTTTCAAAAATAAGTGATATGTGACTTGATAGTTTCTATCAACCATAAGAAATAATGACTCTCTAACCGCTCTACAGTTCGTTCTTAAAAACAAGACCTATTTTTTTAAATTCTCATTGCAATAACCTTTTCAATTCATCGCGTGGACACAATTGCGTAGAATTCTTGATTTTTATAGATCGTTAGTACAAAATTCAAAATTCAAAAGATAGCAATGCAGATAGCAATGATAGCAGTCTGCCGTGTAGAGGCGAATGAACTCAAAAATGTAAAGCCTCTATTATCCATCACATCATCATCATCATCATCATCATCATCAATCTGCCGCGCATTAACATATATGTTTGTTGCGACAAACCGCCCGTCGACAGTTTAGTACAGAGAAAACAGCATTCCTATTCCGGAGTCGTGATCAACATTCGAGGCAATGAACATCAGTTTCACACCAGGTTGGCAGCGTGTTTTTTGTTATTACTTCATCCTCTTATCCATCATTAGCAATACCGACAATACGACTATTTACAAGTCACCTGGCCTGTGACCGGTCAATAGCTTTTCGCAAAGCTTCCCTCAGATTTTCTCAAGGCCTCGAGATATAGTTTTAGTTGTCTTTGAATTGACTTTTTCCATAGTTAAAGCTAAATAAATTGAAAAGTTGAAAGCCTCTATAATAAAAAAATGTATTTCCTATTTCCTATTTCCTATTTCCTATTTCCTATTTCCTATTTCCTATTTCCTATTTCCTATTTCCTATTTCCTATTTCCTATTTCCTATTTCCTATTTCCTATTTCCTATTTCCTATTTCCTATTTCCTATTTCCTATTTCCTATTTCCTATTTCCTATTTCCTATTTCCTATTTCCTATTTCCTATTTCCTATTTCCTATTTCCTATTTCCTATTTCCTATTTCCTATTTCCTATTTCCTATTTCCTATTTCCTATTTCCTATTTCCTATTTCCTATTTCCTATTTCCTATTTCCTATTTCCTATTTCCTATTTCCTATTTCCTATTTCCTATTTCCTATTTCCTATTTCCTATTTCCTATTTCCTATTTCCTATTTCCTATTTCCTATTTCCTATTTCCTATTTCCTATTTCCTATTTCCTATTTCCTATTTCCTATTTCCTATTTCCTATTTCCTATTTCCTATTTCCTATTTCCTATTTCCTATTTCCTATTTCCTATTTCCTATTTCCTATTTCCTATTTCATATTTCTTATTTTTCCAGATTTTTACGGTAGATTCTTTTACTACGGAAGTATCGATAGCGATACTGAAAAATTACCCTTTTATTTCAGATTATCAAAAATTCAATAAATAATGATCGGACAGTGAATCGAAACGCAGATTTGGTTAGTTCAATAAATTATATACGAGTTTCTTCTTTATCCATCTATTTGCCAAAAAATGTAGGTGCTTGTGTCCAGAATCAGGACCGCATTGTTGACGTAGGACTGCGAAATAATTTGTTTGAATTAAATTAGTAGATTTTTTGGATTTTGGACCACCGCACTATAGGATTTCAGGCGGACAAAAATCGGAAAAGTGACTGTCACCAAACTGTTTTTATATATTTGCTATAGAAAGAAGACACTTTAACTAAGAAAAGTTCAAAATTTCAGCACTCTAGCAGGTACCATACTTGAGATTTTAAGAAATAAACATGAACATTTAAAAAAAAATGCAATTTTTTTTCCAATAAAAGCGAATTACAAAAAACCTTTTTTTTAGTCACAAATAACAGAATAAATTTAAAGTTCATTATATTCTTGAAAACGTTATTGATTGGGCTTTCCGAAAAACAAGTAGTTAACTAGTTTTATTGGGGAAAACTAGAAAATAAAGAAGAAAAAGAAAAAGAAAATAAGAAAAAAATCATAATTTTAACTTTGTTGATCGGCATCTTTTTACTCCCAGGAGCCCCCGGGTCAGGTCCTTGATTATTTTCTAGTTTAAGGTGCATACTAACAAGTTCTGAAGAGTTTACATGCAACGACCTGCAACGAAGAGATTTGAAGCGTTTTGAAAATTTTTGGTTTTATAGGAATTATACGAAATCAAAAATATGTTCATCAGTTAAAAAGTGATAAGTTAGTTGGTCGGTATCTTTTTGCTCCATGGAGTTCCGGAGTCGAGTTCTTGGTTATTTTCTAGTTTAAGGTGTATACTAACAAGTGCTGAAGAGTTTACATGCAACAACCTGCAACGACGAGATTTGGAGCGTTTTGAAAATTCTATACACACATAAATTAGATTCCACCTACCTATCTGCTTGATATTCAACGTCATCGTAACCGCTTTGAATTTCTATGTAACGTTTTAGTACCTATATTCCGGTAGATTCCGGTAGAAGCTACCAACCAACAGCAACTCACTTGTACCTACACTCATACTTATATTGATGAGTCTTAATACAGTAGGCATTACCAATTGTTATGAGCAAGTGAAAGGATGGACAATCGAAAAGTTGTTTCATTGTTTGATTCAAAACTAACGACAAAAGAAAATGTAGCAAAAGTATTTGAAGCCTTGTGCGAAAGTTATAAAATTGACGTGGAAAAAAAAGAAAGGCTTCGTGACAAGATAGTGAGGACGATATTAAGATACAAATCAAAGTGGCACGAAGTTTTCCGTGTTAAGCAGAGATTCGACGCACGTTATGGAACTTGGCTCGACGGACATTTTGATACATGGTTGAAAATCCTTCAAATTTTTAATTGCAGCTATAAATGTTTGAAAATTAAAAAAAATCATAAAAAGTTTTTTTTTCTGGTTACCCTATTTCAAAACTAGGCACCCTAATGGACAATAAAAAAAATACGAATCTAATTCATTAGGCTGGTGACCAATCTTCACAATTTTGAGCAAAATTGTAGCATTTAAAAGAAAACTTTTTTTTCATAAAATCGTTTTTGTATATATATATATATATATATTTATAAATATAATACACCATATCTCTAAGAAAGCTTGATCAATATTCACCAAAGTTGGCATACATGTTCCTTGCACATTACAGGTGGCCAGAAGCATATTAAAAATTAGAGGGCAGCCAAAGAAAGGGGAGGGGCTGAATTCCGAACAAATCCTAGAATTATTTCCTCTGGTTTTATTAAAAAAAGACATACCTCGATCGAAATTTGACCGTAATATGTTAACAAATGATTTTAATCAACTTGGCTAAAAAATGCCAATAGTGTCGATAAAATGATGAAAATATTTTTGTCCGCCTGCTTGTATGGAAATCCCCCATAGTGCACCGCCTCTCCCAGTTAGCAAGTAAAGCCTAAACGAATACATTTGAAAATTTTCAGAACTCTTGGGAAACATTATATTGAAAAATCACTATTGAAAAACGAATTTTAGTTTCTGATTTTTTTCGCCAGACAATGTATGGACTCAGAAGTAATTCATGTTTCCAAATCTGTCGCACAATTTGCTGCGCGGTCAATATTTAATGACAAGTAATAAATGCTTAACGTTTAGCTAGAAAAAAATAGTAGGTGTACAAGATTTAGAGATTATTTACTGAAAAAAGGATTCGTTTGAAACATAAAACTTACAGCTACTTCATGTTAAGTATACCCTACCGAAAGTCTCAACCTTGGCCATCCTTCACGCAAAACACGAATTTAAGGCTGGTAAAAGTCTGGTTGCTCTAGAACGATCCAGGTATCAAGCCAATTTTTGATGTCTTCATAAGATCAAAAGCGCTCCTTAGAAAACACCGACGCTATGGACGGGAACAAAAAGTAATCTGATTGAGCAATGTCTGGAAATATTGCGGATGAGGTAGAACATCCCAGTTCGCTCTATTAGATCATTCTTGGCAAATTGGCGCTTGTGGCGTTGTCATGCTGTAAAATTATTTCCTGGCGTCTATTTTTTTCCTTCCGGTCGTTTTACCTTCAAAGCTCTGTTCACACGTATTATATTTAGTAGGTACTATTCACCCAATGATAGTTTCAGATGGTAGGTGCTTCCAATAGTGCGTCTTTCAAACGGTGACTTTCCATGTGCATTATAATCCAAATCAGCTGCATTTTTCTTTAGAAAAGAATAATGCAATTGGACTTCGCGCAAATCGTATTTTCTAGTACACCATTTTTTGACATCTCACATTTCAAAAAATGGTGTACTAGAAAATTTGACATTTCGATGCGATAAAATATGGGTTATTTACACATCAATTGAATGTCTATTAACAAAAAACAGGGAATATAATTTTTCTCTTCCAACATTCTTCCCTTAACCCCAATTTCTTATCAATAAGCATGATTTGCAATGTGAGAAAAATATGGTGATACCTCCTGAAGGTACGAAAATGTACGTAATGTTTCTAGCGAGTCACTATCAACACCTCTCCTATCGGCCAATACTTGCCGTTCCAAGCCAGTCGCTGGCCTCAAACTGTTGAAAATAGAGATCCAAATATAGTGTTTGGTGTGTGATACGTGTGTGGTGATACTTTTACTGTTCCATCAAATAGCAAACAAATTTATGGCGTTAACAAAAATATTATCCTTGGTTTGGCCACAAATGAGTGAACCATTTCTTATTTCTGATCACCATCCGTTTAAGGGGGTATTCTAGTGTAGAGACACGAATTTCGGACGTTTTTTCGAACTCCGTAAAAATAAAACAAAGAATATTTTTACTATCCATTATATCATTATTCGTTTATCTATCTTTCAACAATAAAACAAAAATAGGACGGAAAAAAAAAATTCATAATTAGAATAGTTACATGCTGGTGAAGTGAGGGTGTTCAAAAAAAAGTTGTGCCATGGCGTACACGATTCCAGTCCTTCTGGTTATCTGAAACAAAAAAATCGAACAGATTCTGAATCAGTAAAGATGTCGCTATGGCATGAACCTCGGACAAGTCAAAAACATGGGTTTTAACAAAATGGCGGCCGTTTGAAAACAAAAATGCTGTTTAAAACGTTTTTTTTTTTGCGTTTACCGATTTTTTAAAAATAGTAAAATTAAAAAGTTATAATTTTTTATTGGTTCATGCGATAGAGAGATGTATGCAGATTATTTTCATATAAATTTGACATAAATCGGTTCAGTAGAACTTGAGATATCGTGTACGCGTTTGAAGTTCATTGTTATGGCCGTACCAGGTTAGATACCGCATCACAAAAATGGCTCTAACTCGGTAAATAATATGATTTTCGATATGTCCTTTCTAGAGTATATTCTTGAATGTCTAAACTACAGAAATATGAAGGAAAAAAAATTTAATTTTTTTCAAATTTCTAGACTAGAATACTCCCTTAAGAAAAGGAACGGTTTTACTTCTTGTTTTGCTTTCTTTATTGCTTTTTGATAGTCTGTTTTACTATGCGATGCTAAGGCTGCTAACATGTTGGCAAATTCAAATAATATCTGAAATCTTATCGGAATTTCCGATGACGAACCTAGTGGTGCGAGGCGCATCTTTGACATCCAAAAATGCACGGAATCTGATACTGATGTATCGAGTCCATAAACGCCATTCACAATTTAAGCCGTCTGGGTTGCATTTTCGACTTTATCAAAGAAAAAAGGAAAAGTGTGAGAAAACTGTTGACTGTTGACGTGTTGACTTCAACACCCTGTAACTCACGACTAAATTAACTGAACAAAAAGCGGCAATATTTTTTTTAGTGCGAAATATATTTTTTCCGACGAACATAAATCTAAAATTGTTTTACTGATACTGTACGTTATATCGAATACAATATACATATACCAGAAAAGTTATGGGTTTATGTTTCCATGACTCAATCTCTCATTTAAAATAACGAAAAAATTGAAGAAATGAGAATTGACACCAGAGATCATTCTGAAAGAACATTTCCTACGCTTCACGAGACTTGCTTTCTAACCAAAAATAAATATTCGTATCACAAAAGCAGATACGAACCATGCAAACAACGAGCTAAGACTAAGATCTGCTTCATCTATACCTGTTCTTCAGAAACGCCGATGTCAACGTTTAATGATGTTTCCTTCGTTGTGTCCCTGTTTCATATCCCTCCTATCCGATCTATAAACTTTTACTTAGTCGCGGCAATACATACACACACTCTTTACAGATACACGGGCCAAAGGTTGTGCAGTCCACTGATCATTCAACAAGAGCCAAAGGTTGTACCGCTCATGACAACTCTACACGAGCTGATGTTTGCGCCGGCTAGTGACCATTCTATCCTGGATTCCTCGAGTCGAGAAGACGCACCACGCTAGATATGGGATACAGACTAGGGGGCGTTGCTGATTAATGGTCAGCTGCATCCCAAAAGGAAGTATCCCGTGTCGGGCACAGGTACAGAGCATTGGAGACAGCAACATCACAATTACGAAAACACTTGTAATACTAACCTCGAGCCAACCGCGAGTAATCGGTTACATATTACTAACATAGTTATAAGGCAAACATTGTCGAAATATTGAACTCCCGGCTCCGTCAGGTTGACGCCATATGAGCCTTAATAAAAATATATATTTTGGATAAAAAAAACGATCTAAGACAACCAGCATCGACCAAACAAGAGTAAACCACGGATGTTGCTAATTGTATTTTGGAGATTGTCGTAAGCAGCATCCGTACCACGAAAGCGCAATTAAATCACCCCAGAATTACCACGGCTTCCTTTCCCGGGAAGGAAGCACAAGCCAACAAAAGTCCCCCACAGGTGTTCGTGCCAAATCCGCTTCAAAACTAAAGTGCGTCCCCTCCTTCTTCGGATGTCGCCGTTTGCTGCCGCTCGAGCGCTCCAAGGAGTCAACCTTCCGTAGTTTTTCGTAACACCACAAGCGGCACGTGTATGGTACTCTATATGTTAGGAAGCTATTCTCCATTTCAGTCCTCTAGTTCCATGTTCGGGTACGAAATACGGAAAGTATGAACACTCCCGAAATTGCACTTGTCCTCGAGTCTGTGTGGGAAAAAGAAACTCAAGCATTCAGAAATGAAGCCCGACCGAGCAAGGAGCAAAAAAGATTTGCGACGATTGGAATGCATCACAACCCTTAGTTCAGCTTTCACTTTCAGCGTACACACAAAATTGAAACACTATTTATAAACTATAAATCGTTTTCGGTGTGTGGTTTTCCCTGGAAGAAAGGTATGCGCAAATAAGTCCCTGTTCACTCCAGCCAGGTGTGCTGCCACTGGAAGTGGGCGAATCCGAGCTGAAGAGTCCGTAGCGTTATGTTTGGATGAGAATTGTGGGTGGCGAAAGAGCTTCCATATTTTTTTCTCCGTCCACTGACTCATCTCGACCGAACCGTGTGCGATGTTATTTTGTTTACGGCAAAATTTACGACCCAATGAAGACGTCAGGTGAGCGTCCGACAGACAAAGTTATGTGGGAGAACCAGTGCTGCGGTCGGGCAAAGCAATTCGGACGGACCGTTCCGCACGTCATGAGCACTGAGGATGCTTACGGGTCATCGATTGGGTGTTTTTCGCATACAAGTTTTGATCAAAATGAGTTTGGATAAGATTGGACTTCTCGCTTTGCGGTACCTGTCTGAGTCCTGAGTCGATGGCCTCCCTGTCACCCTTTCCGGTGTGAATGAACACGTCTGACTACACGAACCGAGATCAATTCGAATATGTGGTGCTCGTAATGTTTGTTCAGTATTATAGACTGATTCCGGAGAAAGGTATAATCAAATGGTAGTGGGAAAAGAGATGATTAAGCACAACATGGAATGAAAATTTTATTACAGTTTCGATGTAATTTGACACGAGGCCAACAGAAAGGGTCAACTTTTCATGAATAATTCAGATGGGAATCTGAAACAGATAGTGTTGTAAGCAAAAGGTGAATCCAGTGCCCAGAAGTTCACCCCAACGAATTGTGTTTGTGGAATGAATCCTTGATTGAGGCTTATGCAAAAGTTTCCAGCTATATATTTCAGCTTGTGTATTACCCTTCAAATTGAATAAATATCAACAGTATTTTTCGGTCGATCGAACTCCAATTATATACAGCATGAAATACTCTATAAGAAAACGAAGACAGGTTAAAGAAAATATTTCTTGCTTGAATGCAAAAGTCTTAAAAATCTTCCACAGAAAAATCTGTAGTTATGACTATCCTGCTGCTCTCACGTTGAATAAACCGACATTCCAAACAACAAATCTAACAAATCTGGTTACACAAACAAACAATATTTATGTCATAAGCTAAATTTTTTTAAATTACACTGAATTACGTTAAGAGTGTGGGAGAATCACAGTAGGTATCAGGATAAGTTCTTGTACGCTCGCAATGAAAATTTCGGTTTATCCACTCGTTAGTTGGCTGAACTGTTGAATTATGCCAAACGCACGGTGTGTGATGTTCTGGAACGATTCAGAGAACGTCAGATCTTGACAAGAAACCCCGAAAAGGCAGAGAAGTAAAGCCAGTTAATACTGAAATTCATTTCAGGCGGTGGCTTTTCTTAAACTTGACACCACGTAACATATTCGTAGAAAATCGGACCAATGACTCCACCAGTCCATGAAACGCCCCAAGCAATGTGATTCTCAGGATGCAATGGTGTTTCGACGAGGGCACTGGGAATCTCTTCAATACAAATGCGACAATTTGGACAATTTAGCTGAACGAAATTTTCTTGTGAAGCTCGGGCAGAACAGCAACTTTGTTTTGGGCTCATTCATGAATGGCGTTCTCGGCAATCGTGCAGCTTCAGTTCTTGCACGAGTTGAATTTTGTAAGTCCAGAAACCCAAATAGTTCTGTAAAAAATTTCCATATACAAGGCAACTTCGATAAAACGTACGATAAATTGTACATTATATCGAATTGTACGTAATATCGAAGCATCATACAGGACTCAGGAACATAGCTCATATTACTTTCTTGTGGTGCTGTTTGGGTAGAGTTAGTAAATAATGATGACAAAATCCCACTAGGAGGTGAAGCCAATCTTTCTCATGTTTCCCTTCATTCTGTTGATTGAAGGTAAATACGGTAAATACGATTATCCGCGGAATAGTCTGGCTAGCTCACCGCAAATATCGAAAATCGCGAACAACGCGAAAAAGTCACAGAAGGGTTGTGTCCGAGACACGACCGCATAGTTGACGTAGGATGCCGTTAGGCTATCTGTTGATTTTAGATATATTTGAAGAATTACATCGTTAAACTCTTTGATAATGATTTGGTGGCCCTGAAAAGGGCCGTTTTGTTTGGTTGTTGGGTATTGTTTGTTCACTCCACCAGTGTTTACCGAGTGACGATGCCAGAAGGATGGTAAACAGTCGTTGTATGGTGCGTATCAGATAATAGATACCGGAGTGGAACGAGATATGATGAAAATCGCCCTCTGTGATCCTAGACGAGATGCCTCCTGTGTTGTGTATGGATGAAACAAAGAAAAAAAAACTCACCAATGTAATATAAGATAATTACCAATACCGAGAACAATTATCAATTTTTTTCATCAGTAAAAACATGTTACTTTAATATATAAAAAACATATTTGAAATGGAAAAAGGTAATTTTCTTTTAAAATTTTTACTTTCCGAGTGTTTATTCAACTCAAGCCGAATTTGAATTGGACTAACAACAATGCTATACTATATGTAGAGCATATGGGAAATCACTTTCTCGAATATTTCTTCACTTTTCCAATTTTTCTCGCCGTATAAATTTTCATTGGGAGAAAATGAACACAACAAAACAGACAGCTTCACACAAACGACAGGTTCTCGAGCGGGAACACACCTTGATTTTCATTTATGAAAATTGAAATAAATCGTTTCATATATCAAGTCATTTTAAACACAACTGCTACCATATACAATTTTGCACTTACACTTGTGCTAAATTTTTCACAATACACAGTCGGTAATTGATATAAAATTTCACAAAGCAACCAACATTAAAGTTTTAAATTCAAATTTTATTTGCTAGAATTAATCGTATCACTCACCTCACTTGCATTATAAAAATGTCCTTGACTTGCATATATTTGCAATGTCGATTTCCCCTGTGCAGCTTGGTTTTAATGTCTCTGTTAGGGAACACATTTCGGTGGGAGCAAAAGCTCCCCCTACTTTCATGTATTTGCAATGTCGACTTCCCCAGGCAGCTTGATTTTAATGTCTCTGTTAGGTAACACATTTCGGTGGGAGCAAAAGCTCCCCCTACTTTCATGTATTTGCAATGCCGATTTCCCCCAGGCAGCTTGTTTTTGATGTCTCTGTTAGGGAATACATTCAGTAGGAACAAAAGCTCCCCCTACTTTCTTGTATTTGCAATGCCGATTCTCCCCTGGCAGCTTGGTTTTGATGTCTCTGTTAGGGACCCGCCGCATGTGTCGTCAATTTTGACCAATCAGAAAAGGGTATTTCCTTTAAGGTAGGGGATGAGATTTTTCAATTGTTCGATAGTTAGTTTCATGACATATATTATTTTCTTCAATACAAAAAATTATTATGGGGTGCCGAAATCGGTTGACGCAAAAATTTCATCAATCCATCATGAAATGACTGAACAATAAGCGTTTGAAATTGGACAATTTTCACGATGTGCTCGATTTTCGATTTTCAATTTGTACCCCAATATGTTCCCGAAAGACGTAATCCTACGTCAAAAAGGACTAAAAATTCAGCCAAATCGGTCGAGTAGATCCTGAGATATCGATACCACCAGTTGAAAAAAAACATGGTTTCGAGAAAAACGCGTTTCAACATTTGTACAGCAATGCTGTATCCCTTGAGGTGACTTCTGACTGTAACTTTCCAACGAAATCAAATGTCGAAAAATCATTTTAGGACAACATTTCTGGGGGTATAAGCTTCCCAAAAATGCAAAAAAAAAATGTTTTTTTTTTCGATTTTCCGAACCAGATCCCCCTTTAATACGTTGATCCCCGAATCGTATTTGTGGCGCTTTCCATTCAGTCTGCATCAAGAGCATTTAATTATATTTATGATAAGAAAAAAGTCAGAAATTCGACTAGAAAGTAGACACATATCATATAACATTCGATAATAAAGCATGTTTTTTTATTTCCTTATTTTGTAACTATCAGTCCCAGTGATCAACGTTTTTCTAACGAAAAACTCAACGTCAGTCCCTAGGGACTAACACGGGGCTTAACGTGTCAACAAGCCCCCTCGAAACAATGCAAACCTCTCCTCTTTACCACCTCAACCAACAGCTCAATTCTTGGTTTCGTTTCCTAATCCTGTTATTTCCGCTCCCGCTCTACTCGCACTACCTCTTTTTACCCCTCTGTTGTCGCCATCCTTGTATCAACTTCTATTCACACAATGTACCTGGAACTTGCTCGTGTGTTATTTCAATTTGACCTAAACCAAACGGAATAGTCATTAATTTTCATGAAACCTGTGGCAAGATACTTCTAGGTAATCGAAATTTCTAAGATTAGACCGAACAAACTAATCGTGGGTAATCGGAAGCACGCTAACGAGCAACGATTTACGTTTGAATACCGCGTCTACGTTCCTTCATATGTCGTAGAAATTTCAAGGGTGATCACCGAGAAAGTCTGAACTGTGAACCAATAAAAAAAGGAGTTGGCAGATTTCAAAAGCTCACTTTGATAAGCTTTGAATCTTTGGAATGCATCAAACTCGGAAGAGGCAAAAAAATAAATTTAGACCGTCAGACGTTTCGAGGTAAAGAGAATCTACACAATCTAATAAATCAGATTCGACAGCCGGAGAGCTGATGTAATATTGATTTTGGACGAGCATTGGGACATGTGTTTGTGAACATCCGCTTCCAAATATGAAATACCTTTGAACCGTAACTACCGGACATGTCGAGTAACTAAATTTTGTGAAATATATACCAGGAGTTAGTGTTTTTATAGAAAACTAGCTGACCCGACAAACTTCGTCTGGCCTTAAATGAATTTGTTGTTATAATTATGAAATTGATGTCAACGAATTGAATTTCTATTGGAGTTTGAATAAATAATCATGTATAACAATCTGCGATGTAAATACTGCTTATTCATAAACTATATGTTAAGAAAAAAAATCTATAGCTTCAAACATTCACGTTTCCTAACCAAGCGAACGTTCTTGGGTCCAATCGCAGAACTAATCTTCAAATTGTTCGTTTTAAATTTCCTTTCACTATAAGTTCCGTAGTACTTCTACCAAAACTCATTATAATATAAAATTATTTTCCGACACAATTCTTGTTCAAGATTCTTCAATTACTTGCAAATAACATGTTTCTCCGTGAGATGGAATACATGTTTGATACAGAAACTATAGACAACTCAAATTGGGCTATTCCTTTCTCGAGTTTTGCGCGTACCAACACATTTGGCGATTCATTTTTATTTATATACAGCCATTCCATGCCAAACCGATATTGTGGTTCTCAGATTTTCGTCAAAAGTGGTAATTTTGGTCTTTATCGCAAAACATAAGATCCGTATTTCTTTAGTTTATTTCTTAGGGTGCCCATTTCCATTTAAGGGTGGTCCGGAAATCATTTCTTCCCACTTTTTCCCAAAAATGATTTTTTTCAAGAAATCATAACTTTTGAACCACTGAACCGATTTAGATGATCGACATATCAAATTGAAGCCAATGAACCTTTTATTAGAAAATATTGACCTTGCAAAAAAATTGATTTTATTTTCGTAATTATTTATTATAGTGGTTTTTTATTGTTTTCGTGGATTTGGACTAAAGGGCACTGTATTTTTTATATTTTTTCTTGAAAGATGAAGATTTTTTTCATAACATATCTCGATATCAGATATGATTTTTAGCTTTCCGAAAGCAGTTACGAATAGACAACATCACGAATACCGAAGAAAACAGTCAGCATTACCCTCACTTTCGATCAACTTTGACGTGGATTTTTCGGTTTCGACTCGTTTGCAGCGGTCTATGCTGATGATTGTTGACTCGTTTGCATGTCATTTTCGCACATCCATGTCTCGTCGCCAGTAATTTTGCGTTGAATGATCGTGGCATCAGAACTTAATCGTTCAAGCATGTGAATTGCGATGAAATTTTTAAAGATTGAGCTCTTTCGACATTAGTCGTGCTGCGACTTTTCTCATACTCAAAACATAAACCAAAATTTTACGAACGGTCTCGTGAGTAAATTTTACGAACAGTCTCGTGAGGTATATTTGATTTACGAGCTAGCTGTCTCAAACTTGAATGATGATTTTCGAGCACCATTACTTTTTTTGTCGATGATTTCATCAACTGAAGAGGTGGTTGGCAAATCGTTTATCGGTCCTCTGCCGTCTTCGAAACGCCTTAGACCATTCATGCATCCGTGTTTTCGACATAGTTGAGCCACCTAATGTATTGGGCGACATTATCAACGTTTGGGCACAAGGTAGTGCGTTTGCAATACAAAATTTCACACAATATCTAGATTGAATAATATCGAGAGAAAAAAATAATGCTAGACTATTGAAGGAATACATTATTAAGAATTGATGGCTATGTAGAAGTTGTGGAAAAAAGTAAGATACGTATCGTGCATTTATTAATTAAAATTAAAATACTACTTGACTTGCTAGTTTATGGTATTCTATGCCCTTAATTTTTTTTTCAGAATTTTACAAAAATACGTTTACAAAAAAAATAAATTTTATTATTAAAAATATTTTTTTCATTGTATTTTTTTAAACAAGTTTTTTGATATTTTTTGATGAAAATTAAAATCATTCTAGCAAATTGTTCATGTAAAAATATGCGTTGCCATTTCAAAATATTTCCAGATTTAAGTTAAGATTTGAGTTTATTTTCTAGTTTTAAGTTTCAAACGGTACCAATCTTAAATAATCGAAGATAAAAGTGTCCCCCTTCTTCTTTAAGGTATCAAATACAAATATGAAGAAAGATATTAATAATCTTTCTGTAATTTTAAATTTCCAACTACTTTTGACTGTTATGTGCAAAAAAAATTCCAGCGAATTTTTTTTTTCCACAAAACACTATGAAATTCTCTAGAGCTTCTTCTTAGACAGTTTTCTGTGGGATTCGCGCAGACTCGTTTATTGGATTAGCAGCACCTCTAAAAATAATTCCGCTCAGAATCAGTAGTATTGCGAATGGCTACTGCTACAATTTATTTGATAAAAATTTATCCTAAAACACGTTAAAAAAGAATTCAAATTGCTTGTTAGTCAAAATTTTCAGGAGGACAATACCCAATCTTCTATAGGAAAAGCATGGGCAAAGATTCAACAAATTAAGATGGTCGGAGATGCTAGAATACATATTATCCCTTCACTATTACATCACTTACCGCGAGTCGATCTGTTAGTTCACAAATAAGATTTTTCACTCACCTGAAACAAGACAAAAAAAATTTAAGTTTATTTGCAAATAGTTTCACTTAAAATGGTCAAAGAAAAAATGCATGGATGGAATGAGTCATAAAAAAAACATTCAAACGCAATTTTACTACCCCCCAACCACAGCAACATAGTTAATGTACATCAGTCTCCATAAAGACAACTATAAATCATACTTAGCTGTGCATTCCCTCCTCAGCTAACATCGCCATCGTATGGAATAACCTGCTGCAGCTACCGTTATAATATGCTTGTACACCTTTTTGTTTCTTATCACCACCCACACCTCGCTAAATTGCGGCGATTCATCCCAGAAGATACGGAAGCTGTACTGAAGCAATGATTAATGCACACATTATTACCGCAATTCACACCAACGCCACCTCGGGAAATCTAACCACCCCGATAACAGTAAAGTTCGTGGACCGACTGCGTTCCCGGCTTTCGCAAGAAAAAAAAATGCAATACCGACATCACACTTATCATCGCGTTATCCCGCGCGAGTGTGTCATCTGCATTCCCCGAGATTGACAGCTATCCGTTCCGCTTCACGCTCACGCGGAGCAACGCGAGGACAACCCGTCGAACGTTTTATGATCGCAGCAAGTTGATTAGATTTACGTTTATGAAACGCTTGTCGGGCGGCAGATGACTCACCCATCCCCAACATCCGAAGGTTTTTTACGGGACCAAATGCACGTTAACTGGTACTGGGAATGGCGGTTATGGCGAGTAACCCGGCGCCGGCTTTATAATGGTCTGGAGCTATCGCCAGATTTTTCAACAGAATTGAATGGTTGAAAAGGAGCTTTCGCGGGCGATCGGTCAGGGTCACACATCATCATGCCGAGGTTCGGATTTAACTTTCGTTCTGGCCATAAGATTTTTCGTCAAAGATAGTTGTTCCGACTTGCAGGCATATTCTAGAGTTTGCCATTCGGAATCCATTCAAGGCGTATGATTTGGTGCAATAAATATCAACAAAGTATGTACAACAAATAAAAAAAAATGACGCAAGTAGTACCTACGTTGAGACGCAAATGTTTTTTTGGAGACGTTAGTGCCATTCAAGAAGAAGAATGATTGGAAGCCACTGTTGAGGCACCGGTAGTCTTGTATATCTTGGTCGTACCACCTTGATTCAGTATACATTGGCAGCCATTGTTTATTATCAATACAAAATTGACAACAAATTGTTTTTGTTAACAATTATTTACGTGCAGAAGTCAATTGTGAGATGCGATATAGGGTGGAAAGTAAGATAAAAATCTGTAAAAGAGTGGAAATTAGAATGTATAGAGGTTTGAAGTTGAGGTGAAAACGAAACGGGAACCATTGAAGATAACGGAGAAATGGAATTTGTTCTTTCAATTACTGAAATTTCAAAAACTTATAAGGCTGAAAAGCAGAGGAAAGGACGATAGAGGAGTAGCAAAAAAAACTATTTATGTAAGTTCATGAAAATTTAGCTAAAGTCTTTGAAGTGAAATTATTATATTACAGTTTTGAGTCGTTAACATAAAAATATACGAGCTGCAAAAAAGTGGTTTGGAATCGACAGCCACTTTCGAGCGTCTTGGATAAGCTTTCCACTAGTTCAAACCCCGCATAAAAAGTATATGAAAAACAATTATCGCTTCCATCACGTATCCTAATAGCTATAGTTTATATATAAAGGCACCTCCAGAGCTGACAGCATACTATTGCCGGAGATATCGCTTTTCTGCCTGTAATTAATTTATTTTCTGATCATAGTGTAAGCAAAACACAGAACTGCACCCCGGTACGTCTCGAAGTACGCGAAGAAGAATGTGCACCATGTACTGCCGTAACGTAACAACTATTTATAATGTTATTATAACGTTATTTCCGAGTAAACTTAACCAATTTACGCCTTTACAGAACGGCACTAGATTGCGCGATGTCATGACTGCGAAGCATGTAAACGACGATTTTTTTTCTAAATTCAATTTGATTTATTGAATTTTCATCGTTCCCATTTTTCCGACAAAGTCATCAGCGCCACTGTCATGGACGATGAATGAACCACGATCTTTTTTTGACTACGATGTGTACTTTTTCAGAATATCACACTTTAGCGAAGACCTAATCTGCCCATGTTTGTATAGGAGACGTAAGCGACAAAATGAACAAAATCGACTTCTCGTCGTTTTGCTTTCTACGCAATGTAATACGTTTGCTCAACATGCAAACAAACATGTTTTGTTCGAAAACATTTGAGCAATTTTGAAAAAACCTTTCCGAAAAATCACTGTTTGTCCGCAAAACAGACGTAGCTTTCATACAGCTTTCATACATCGTTCGGAAATCAACAATTAGCAGTACTATAAGCTAAATCTACATTTGAATCACATTCTTTGTAGAGTCCAAACATGCCTGTCATGATAGTGTCTTATTAATAAGTGTTTCCTAATAGATGGATATAAGAATTTCAATGGTTTCTTATATCCATCTATTAGGAAACGCTACTCATATAATTACTACTTGTTGTACACTGTACTGCGATGAACAAAGAGAAGCAATTGTATTTTTTTATGTTATAATTTCCTAAATTTCTGCATTTGAATTCCCAAGTAGATAATGAAACAATCAGATCAGTAGTAGAATTAAAATAATATTGGTTCTTAGCATTATAACTCCTCGAATTCGACATTGCATTATTCCACATACTCAGTATTTACTTATACCGTTGGTGTAAGTCAATCCACCATCTTCAATATTACCAACATTGCAGATAGCCTTTACAAAATCAATCGAATTAAAAACACGAACCTGCTGTTCTTATCATATACCCGAGTATTCAGGAAAAAAGTGCTATCATAGACCAATAACAACTGAAACTACAGATGTTTTGACTATTCTCGGAAATGTAAATACTAACTCTACCTACAGAGCAACCTGGTGATCAGTGTTAAAAAAAAATCATCTTCGCTAAGCTCAAATGCATAGATTTTCGGGCTAGGTTGCATCGAAAACCTATACATTCCAAACGAAAATCAAAATGACAGATCCAGACAACCAGTGAATATAAGCAAATGAACTTTTGTTTTTCAATTTGTTTTGAAGTTTATTTTTCCGCCCAGTGTCATTTTCATCTTGATTATTCAAGATGCCATAATTGAATTTCATTTTAGCCAAACAAATATCAGCTGTTGTTTACTTTTTACCTGAGGCAGCCGTGCGCGGTTGATTTTTATTTATGCCTTTGTTACCGTCTCGCCAAACAAACTCATGCGCGATTACTTGCAAAGTTCGTTTCATCGAAGTCTGGCGTTTTTGTTCTCTAAACGGTGCAGCCTGACTATTTTTTTATTTTTGAATTTTGGCTCAAAATCAATGCCAGAACGAATATCGTATCGAATGTTATGAATATCATTTTGATGCTTTTGATATTCAAAGTATAAATAACAGCGAAGTTATGAACCCCACTCAATGCTGCATTCATTCATTATAGCCAATTTATTCATGCGTCAGCTATATGAACAAAATGAACTCGTTTGTTATTGTCATCAATATAATCAGGGCAGTGTGTTTCAAGCTGAAAAAAAGTAATTTACACTGAAACAAAATCATATTCGTTACTCGTGAATTTTTGTTAATATTCTAAGATACTGCTGGTGATTACGTCTAGCTATGCAAACAAATGTTCATTGAAACGGTTAATTGTCCGCAAGCGTTTTCCAAACGAAAAAAAATATGTTTTAATCCGCAGAATCTCCTAGGCCCTCTTTTCACCGATAATATCCTTCAAGATCATTTCACTGAAAATTGGCATGGTTACGCTTGTAGGCAAAAAACAATAAAATAGCGTTTTCCCAACACTAATGGTGTTGGTGATTACGTCTCCTATGCAAACATGGGCAGTAATGTTAATGTTTACCTTAGAAAAAGAATTTCTTGCACAGCCAGGGTTGCCAACTATTATAACTATCAACGTTTAACTCTTTAAACCAGAAAGAGTTAATGAGAACGGCACTAGGAAATGACTATTTATTTATTTTGGCTTAGCGTTTTGACCACATGGCCTGATTCACAATGTCTTGTCTATAATTCATTGCTTGATATTTTTGTGGTGCGGCTTGCAAGGGCTGCGACCAACCGCACTATCTCGCAGGAGGACCATCGTGATACTGCTGTTTTTCGTTCCGAGTACCATTTGTACTGGGTAAACATGCTTATAGCGGCGTCAGTTCGCTGTTTCCGGGTTTTTGTAGCTATTCTTGGAGACTGGTAATGCCCATTTGCTCTTCCCATCACACCCTAGACAGTGTTCAGCTGGGCCAGTTTAAGGCAGAAAAACGACCTTTGTTGATAAAATTTCTGACCCGAACGGGAATCGAACCCGAAGCCCCCATTTTGACGAGCGATACGCTAACCACTAGACCATGGGGACCTCACCTCATGAGCGAGACGAAAGTAACCAAAGAAGTTTAATATCCTTCCAGGAATCAGCATCACGGCAGAAGACATCGTCGACGGTAGATTTAAGAAAAATATTCATATACAGCCAATCCATGCCAAACCAATATACTGGTTCACCGATTTTCGTGAGGAGTGGTATTTTGTTCTTTACGGCAAAACATTAGATCCGTATTTTTCTATTTTTACATGAGGGTAACCATTTCCATTTTAGGGTGATTCGAAAAATCAACTTTTTCCCCTTTTTTCCAAAAATGTTTTTTTTTAATTACTTTTGAACCACTGAACTGATTTAGATGGGTGGCATATCAAATTAAAGCTAATTAGCTACTCTTTCTTGGAAAAAATGCTACACTGGCAAAAATTTCAGGTTTAGATTTAGTCATTATTGATTGTATTTGTTTTTTATGGTTTCCATGGTCTCGGGACCATGGGCTCTATATATATATATATATATATATATATATATATATATATATATATTTTTTTTTTTTTTTCTTAAAAGCTAAGGTTATTTTACATAACAAATCCAAAAATCAGAGAGACGTTATTTTTTGTTCTCGAGTTATGATTTTTCAAAATTACCCGATGGTAAGAAAAAATTTACCCCTTTTTTCCGCCACAACAATTCGTAACTTTTGAACTACTGGATCGACTCAGATGATAAACATATCAAATTGAAGCCAATGAGCTATTCTTGTTTAGAAAAATATTACACTTGGGAAAAAATAGAATTTTGTTTTCGTAATTATTGGTTGTAGGGTAACACGGGGTGATTTGGTCATATGGGGTAATTTGGACCACCCCTTTTTCTCAAAAATTACGGCTCAACTTGGATTTTTTATAATGAACCGTATGTACCTAAAGTAAAACAACTTTGGTAAAACTTCACAAGTAAAGGGAAACGGTAGCATCAACACAGCAAGCACTTTGATCGTCAAAAATGTGAGTTTTCCGATAGTGGTTTTAAGGTTTTTCCCGCTAATTAAACAAACTTTTCGTGAATTGTGCAGTAAAGTTCTGTTCGTCTACAGAAGAGAAACAATTTGATGTAGCGAAACTGTAAGTTTGATAACATTAAATGAAATTAATTGCATTTTAATTTTTACGTGTTGTGTGGGGTGACATGGACACGTTTCTGTGGGGTGAATTGGTCCTACATGTTTGAGACTTTTCATTGATCTAATTGATTCCAGATGCCGCAGAATGACAAAAAGAGCATGGACAGACAACGTTGGAAGAAGGAGGAGTTTGAAAGAACGACGCAGGCCATCGAGAACGGATTTTCTTTGACCAAGCATCAAAAGGGTTTGAAAATGCTCGACCAACAGTGAAAAGATTCATGTAGAATTCGAGATGGTCTCAATCCAATTTTTCTGGTCTGGAATCTGGTATCGATCCCAAAACATTGTTACTGATTGTAACATTATCCCAAAATACTTTACATAAACATAAGTATGTTTTTTTCGATGAAACACACACTGAACCAAATCGCCCCACAGACGGTCCAAATCACCCCGCATCAAATTTTGATGTCCAAAAATCATCTCTTTTATTTTATGATATATTTGGTACATTGAAGCTTTATATAATGATTAAACATTTTTTATTGAGAGAAAACAAGTGTAGCTCAGTATACAATGCGACATTTTTTATTTAGACCATTTATTTGGATGGGAAATATTAGGCGATTTGCTTAGGTGGTCCAAATTCCCCCCTTTTCCCCTAATTGTTTTTTATAGTTTACATAGTTTCGGGACCTAAGGCACCATATTTTTTTATATTTTTTCTTGAAAGCTAAGGCTTTTTCACATAACATATCCGAATTTCAGAGAGGTGTCATTTTTCGTGTATGAGTTATGATTTTTCAAAGTTACCATGTTTTCAGTTTTCTTCCAATATTCCTATGTGAATATACTACATCTATGCAACTAGAATCCAGTGTTTACGCAACTGTGGTCTTTTTTCAAAGAAAATCAACTTATTGGCTTCAAATTGATCATCTGAATCGGTTCAGGGGAAAAATGTTTTTTTCGTACGAGCGGTTAACTTTGAAAAATCATAACTTACGAGGGCGATCCGATACTCATCGTCCGATGGTGTCAGTATCGCAGGAGAGATTACTATCGTGTAGTGCATTCTCGTAAACGGCTACTGCCAAATTTCAGCCGAATCGGACTCGTAGTTTCGTTTTGACCGAGTGTGGAAGCCGTGGGGTGTCCGCGGATTTTAGAAAAATGGAAAAAGAGCAATATCGGTCGATGATTCGATTCTTGTTTTTGGAAGAGAAATCGCGCAGCGAAATTAAAGAGCGCTTGGATACTGTATACGGTGACTCTTCTCCTTCGATGGCGACTGTCAAAAGTTGGTTTAACGAGTTTTTAACGTGGTCGCACGTCGGTTTTTGAAGAGGAAGAGAAGGCCCCGGAAAGGACTACCACGGAGGATAACGTGACAAAAATACACGATCTCGTATTGGCAGACCTCCGATTGAAAGTGCCCAAGATAGCTGAAACAGTAGGCATCTCAAAAAACCACGTGGACTATATCCTACATAAAATTTTGGGCATGAGAAAGCTGTCGGCGGAATTCTAGCATTCAAAAATTATGTAGGAATAATGAACAATGAAGAAAAATGAAGCAAAGTCAGAATTAGTAAGATTGTTTTCAGAATACAATTTGAACAAAACAAAACTAAGAAATAGAACAGGAACATAAACATTGCGAGGAATTCTAGCTTTCAAAAATTATGTAGACATGCATAAAGAACAATCAGGATTCTGGGAATGTTAGTATGATCACAAACAGATTGAGGAAAATAAAAAAAGCTACGGTACCTACGTTTTAACGCAAACAGAGCGCAATTTATAATCCGGCCCCAATCCGCCGAGGTGATGCAATCCGAGTTGGCCGCCGATCTGCTGTTAGAAGCGGCGGCTTCTCGCAAGCAAACCTGTTTCTACCAATTGTTAGATGAGAATTTCGCTACCATTACATTGGCCTCACAGTTGATTTAATTACGAAAAAATTAATTCATAATAAAATAACGCTCCGGGGTGACGGTAATACGTATGTATCAATGCTACATACTGACACTGTCACTGTTTATTCTAATTTGTATTGTTAATAGAAAAAAATTGAGAAAAAATCAAAAAAAATAATTCTTCCAGTTAAAAAAAAAATCCACATTTTTCCAGATTTTTTTTTAACTTTTCCAGCTTTTCAAAAATTTTGTTGGTAGCCCTGGCTGGAACCCAACAAACAAAGGTAGCTTCACAGTTATTCATATCCTGGCATTGATATTGTTAAATAATATAGGACATTTTCTATCTATTTTTTTAATTACTGGGAGAAGGAGAGTGCTTCTATAACCCTTTATAAGGCCGTATCAACTATATTTCCACCCAAAATTATTTTTTTTTCGTCGCATTTGAAATATTATTTCAATACTCTGCTTAACCGAAGAATTCTGAAGATATTTGGGAATACTCCAAATTTTTAAGGGCTGTTAAAAATGTACGATATTAATTTGGGACTCACTTTTATGTAAACAAAAATCCGCGATTGTAGAGCGCCTGCACTATAAATATTGCACTATGTGATTCGATTATATACAATTTTGGATTCGATTATATACAGTTTGAAAAAATAAATTGTTTTATTTCTCAAATATGACTCATTTGAAGAAAAAATGTTAGCTTTCAACGTTAAGGTGAAATTTAATTGGCTTTTATATGTACAGTGGGATAAAAATCGAGATTTTTAAAGATTTTACTTGAATTTTTACCAGGAATTGTTTATATCGATATTGCAGCGAAATTAAGATAGATAGGAGTTGGGTGTCAAAGAACAAACTGTAGAGCGATTAGAAAACCTTAATTTGATTGTTAGAAAAAATCAAGTTCAATATGATTTTTTTTTATGTTCGATAACTAACTATGGCATTGTTAAAATTCGATCATATGCGTAGAAGGATTTTTCTCATCAAATATTATCCTCTATAACCTCCTGAATGAATTCAAATTTTTTATATGAGAAAGATATATTATGACTGAAGGGGATGAATCAAAAATCAAATTCTTCTTTTATATCCAAAAAACGAAAATTATATCAACGAAAAACGATTAAAAAATATTTTTTTTGACTCGATCTAATACCGAAAAAATCGATTAAATCCAAAACTGTATATAATCGAGTTCGCGCTGTATAAATATTGTTTTAATGTTTGCAAAACCAAAGGCGCAATAAAGTGAGCTTACGAGGCAGGGGCAAACAATGTTTTGACGTAGGATTACGTCTTTTGGGAACATATTGGGGTACAAATTGAAAATCGAAAATCGAGCACATCGTGAATATTGTCCAATTTCAAACGCTTACTGCTCAGTCATTTCATGATGGATTGATGAAATTTCTGCGTCAATCGATTTCGGCACTCCATAACAATTTTTTATATTGAAAAAAAAATATATGTCATGAAACTAACCATCGGACAATTGAAAAATCTCAACCCCTATCCTAACGGAAATACTCACTTCTAACTGGTTGAAATTGACGATACATGCGGTGGTTCCCTAACAGAGACATCTAAACCAAGCTGCCTGGGGAAAATTGACATTGCAAATACATGAAAGTAGGGGGACCTTTTGCTCCCACCGAAATGTGTCCCCTAACAGAGACATCAAAACCAAGCTGCCTAGGGGAAAACAGCATTTCAAATACATGAAAGTAGGGGGAACTTTTGTTCCTACCAAAATGTGTTCCCTAACAGAGACATCTAAATCAAGCTGCCTGGGGGTATTCGACATTGCAAATACATAAAAGTAGGGGGAGCTTTTGTTCCCACCGAAATGTGTTCCCTAACAGAGACATCAAAACCAGGGTGCTCGGGGAAATCGGCATTGCAGATATATGCAAGTCGGGGGCATTTTTATATTGCATGTAAGGTGAGTGATCCGATTATTCCTGCAAATTAAATTTAAATTTGTAACTTTAATGTTGGTTGCTTCGTCAAATCTCATATCAATGAAATCGATGACCGATCGTGTATTGTGAAAAATTTAGCTCAAGTGTAAGTGTAAAATTGTATATGGTATAATTGTATATTCACCCAAGGAAAGTTCATACGGAGAGAGAAGTTGGAAAAGTGAAGAAATATTCGAAAAGGGTGATTTCACATATGCTCTACATATAGTATTAGGTGTTGTTAGTCCAATAAAAATTCGTATTGGGTTGAAAAAACATTCAGAAAGTAAAAATTATATAAGCCTTTTCCATTTCGATATTAAAGTAACATGTTTTTACTGATGAGACAAATTGATAATTGTGTTCGGTATTGATATTGATATTGATAATTATCTTATATAACATGATGAGTTTTTTTTCTATAATTCATTCATACCTAACACAGGAGGCATCTCATCTAGGGTCACAGAGGACGGTTTTCATCATATCTCATTCCACTTCGGCATCTTCTATCTGATACGCACGACTAATTACCATCCTTCTGTCATCTTCACTCGGTTGTAAACACTGGTGGAGTGAACAAACAATACCCAACAACCAAACAAAACAGCCCTTTTCAGGGCCAAATCATTATCAGAGTTTAATTCTTCAAACATATCCAAAATCAACAGATAGCCTAACGGAATCCTACGTCAACTATGCAGTCGTGTATCAGACACAACCCTCCTGTGACTTTTTGGGGTTAACGGACAAGGGCAACTATATTGCCATAAGTTTTTTTCAACTGTTTCAATAATTAATTTTTATCAAAGGTAAATATGTGTTCTCCCTCATGTAAGGATTATATTCTCTGAAGTTGAAGTCGATTCGTTGCCATGTTTCCACGGCCTTCTTGGAAGGCACTTTCGTTCCCAGTGGAACTTTTGCCTTCTCAACGTAGGTATTAATTGCGTCATTAATATTAATAATACTTAGTTTAGATCTCTATGCCGAAAAACACGCCTTGAATGTATTCTGGAGTGGCAAGCTCTAGACTACGCGTGACCACAGTGCAAGTCGGGAGAAATTTCTTTGGCGAAAAATCCCCCGGCCAGAACGGGAATCGCACCCGAACCTGATAATGTGGGATGTTAACCACTCGGCCACGGGAGCACAAGTTACCGCGGTCCTTTAAAGGATTAATTTATCTGACGGAAACGAAGGAATCGAAAAAATTAAAGTCACTGCAAACAAACGAAGAAGAAGACGAAATGCATAGTTTAGACACGATTCATCAGTCACCCAGCAAGTGACCAAACGGTAGCGGCAGTGATCGCTGATCGCTGTCTAGAGGGTCAGAAGATGTTGCAGTGTCACGTAGTCTCCGTCTCCGTTCGATATTTATGGCACAACTGAGAGAGCACAAGTTATCAACATCTTTCATAAAGCCACTTTCATCAACCAATAGCATATTGAGAAAAGATTAGTCAATTCTCTCAATAAAATAACGTGCACTTGCTGGCATTATACATCGTAATTCTGACACAACGATCGTCTCGAGTGAATCCAGTAAATCCAGATGCAACGACAAGAAAATCGATGTCCTCCTTGCACCAAAAAAAATGCACTGCTGTTTTGGAATCTCTTCCATTCTCGTCATTCTTGTATCAAGCTCCGATAACAGCATTAGGAATGATTGTGATTTCAAATCCCGGATGTCATCAAAATTCGCTGGTAACGAAAATAGTTATGAAGGTTTATTCTGATTTAGCACCCTTACTGAAAGGGCTAGTCCTACGTTTAAAAACGGGAAATTTTTTTTACGTAGGACTACGTCTTACATTAAGGGTGCCAAATCAGAAAACAGGTCACGTTTTCATGAAATAAAGTTAATGTTAATAACTATTTTTGCTGCGAACGGATTTTAACGATTTGCATATCAATCGGATTGTGCACCCGTGGCCGAGTGGTTAGCTTCTCACATTATCATGCCGGGTGTTCGGGTTCGATTCCCGTTCTGGTCGGAGGGATTTTTCGTCAAAGAAATTTCCTCCGACTTGCACTGTGGTCACGCGTATTCTAGAGCTTGCCCCTCGGAATACATTCAAGGCGTGTTATTTGGCTGAAGAAATCTCAACTTAGTATTACTAAATGACGCTAGTTAATGCATACGTTGAGACGGCAAAAGTTCCACAGGGAACGTGAACGCCATTCAAGAAGAAGATATCAATCGGATTGGAAATTTTCTAAGATTTGTTTGGTATGCTTTACATTACAATCCCAAAGTCTGTATATGGTTTAAATTGATGAAAATTGGACGCATTCGATTTTCCCCATATATTTGTTCTTTCCATTTGAGTGCTTTCCCGAACAGAGCTATCAATAACGAGTAACTTATGCAGCCGCTAGAATAGAAACAGTCGGAGACGAATGAATCATTGGATTTAAAGGGGCTGATTCTCGAATACACTTCACGGTGAAAACGAAATGCGCGGCACACCATTGGACTACTTTCCACGAGTTAGTGAAGCGTCATAGATAATAGTGGGTTTTCAGGCAGAATGAGCACTATTCAAATAAAACTTAACAAAGAAAATTAACTTCTCTGTTTCAAATTAGTGTTCAATGTGAATGGAAAACTTTGTTTTCTTCATGTGGTAAAATAATCTCATACAAATATTTCATCTGAAGATAATTTGTTCTTATAATGATAAGTTTTAGTGGGAAAATATTTTCGTATCCAGATGTCGACACCGTAGTGTTGTCATCGCGGATACACTTCATTTCGTTTTCACCGTGAAGTGTGTTCGAGAACCAGGCCCAAAGTCTCCGTAAATAAAGAAAAGAAGAAGAAGAAGAATAGAAATAACGAAGGGGGATAGCGAAAAGAGAATATTTACGAAGTAAGTAAGCTGTCTGAGTTAAATTTTCAGAGCCTTTCTGTGCTCGAAACAACAAAGGTCGCTTATTCTGCTCGTTTTGTGTTTTATGTTTCCCTTCGAGCTGTGAACGCTAGCGGAACTTTTTACTAAAGAGTTATTTATGAACTTTCGACGTATTCGCAAATAATATCCGAAATGATAAACAAAAAAATAAAAGAAAAAAGATTGCATAGTCCTACGTCCTAAACAGTCGTGTCTCGGATAAAACCCATCGAATTTTTACCTAGAGCTCGACAGTTATAGTATCAAGACAAAAACTGTTTTCGACAAAGTTATTTTTCATGTTGTCTAAAAAGATAGTGACCAAAATTTTCGATGAAATTAACAATCTAACTTTCTTATCTTTAAAGATAGAGGTAAATATAGTTCGACATTACTGTAGTCCGATTTATTTTCGTCAACTCTGGAAAAACTTTTTTTTTTCTATATTCCTATGAAATCTTGACGGAAGTGAGGATCATCCGATTTATCGATGTTTGTTGAATATTTCCGACTGGTTTGGCTCTACAGAAGTCAGACTGAAACGTGAGCATCGGTCAATATAGGAAAATATACAGAATTTTGAAAATCAAAAAAAAGTTGTTCGAAAAGAGTTATCGAAGTTATTCGATAGAGAATTATTTTACCTATCTTCCAGCCACAATTTTATTAATCGGGAATGGGTCTGAGAAAATTTATAGACCAAGTTGTATTGTATGGGAGAAATTAATTATTTTAAAGAAAATTGAAAAAAACGTCATTTGAAAGGACATTCTCGAGATAGTACTAATTCGATAAAGAATATTTTTATTTATCTTTAGCCAAATTTTCATTAGTCGAAAAAGGGTTAGTTATAGTCGAAAAGTTATAGGCCAAAACCTGTACAACTTGTATGGATCAAATAAATTAATTTAAAGAAAATTGAAAAAAGCTGTATGTTATTTTTCTACATACATTGAAATACAAATTTCTCTGTAAAGTATTTCGTGTAAATCCATGTAAATTATGCTTTAAAGTGATTTACATCCCATCTTCATGCGTTGATATTTCACGATTTTAAAGCATTTCAAAAATCGCCTAAAATTTC
Source organism: Toxorhynchites rutilus septentrionalis (assembly GCF_029784135.1). Classification (NCBI taxonomy): domain Eukaryota; kingdom Metazoa; phylum Arthropoda; class Insecta; order Diptera; family Culicidae; genus Toxorhynchites; species Toxorhynchites rutilus. The sequence goes on along the minus strand of NC_073745.1, from coordinate 304,333,976 downwards.
GACTTCGCACTCTGTTCCCTCAATTTTTTTTTTCAAGTTTGAAATAGTTCTATTTCCATTTTCGTTAAATTTATTAATTTCGCTTCTATCACTTGTATACATATTGGCCCATACATTTTCTCAGACTCTTTTCCGGCCAACGAAAAATTGGCTGAAGATGGATAAAAGTATTCTCTATCCAATGAGTATTATCTCAAAAATGTGTTTTGGGTCCTTTCAAATAACTTTTTTAAATTTTCTTTCAATTAATTAAAAAGGTATCTGTAGAATGTGTTTTGGGTCCTCTATTATACTCTATTCGAACAACTTTTTTGGGTTTTCAAAATTCTGTATATTTTCCTAAATTGACTCATGCTCACGTTTCAGTCTATAGCTTTCTGTCACGATCAAGAAAAAAAAGAATTAGTTCGAAAGATGAATGATTCAATTATCTATCCAATGAGCATGATCTTGAAGGTTGCTGCTTGATAAACAATCAATTTATTTCAACTGAAATAATTAATTATTCATTAAATCCAGCAAGACGTTGAACAGAAACTAGCACGCAACTTGTATCCGCTAATTTCACACAAGTCCGTAAAGAAGGAACGAGGAAACGAGAAATCTCGTGAGCGGTCCGTAAAGTGTTAATGTTACATCACAATCGAAGAATTTTGTTGAGGATGACTATTACCAATCGATATCAAAATGGTCGATGTGAAACAGTTCGATGTGGTTGTTAGAAAACCAACGCATTTTGCTGCGTCAAATGCGCTCGAAAGTTGTTGACGACTGCTGAATAAACAAACTTGGGAAACTGTCGAAAATGTTATAATGGATAAAAATTTCTCTCAATAAAAGAAAAAGCTCAATTTATATTGATTCTTCCTTTGCCTTTCGATCAAACGTGTAAGGAAGCAATTTAAATATTCGTTTATGTATCCTAATATGAAATCGTGGAATAACATTTTCCTCGTAATACACGCCTGCATTCATTTGGTATTCTTCCGGATGCTTTCGCAATTTACATATGGAAACTGAATCTTTCGTTTACGCATACTTTAGCACCATTATCAATATTTTCTTCGGAGTTGAAAAATTGCGAGGTATTCCAACCCGGGGAGATACACGATCAAAGCCGTTCAGAACTGATGGAGAGAGAAACCAGAAAAAATATAACGACTTAAGTCAAGAAATGACTGTAGAAGATGAAACAAACAAATGTCGAACAAATTTCCACTCGTCAGAAACAGCGACAACGCAAAACATCCATCTAAGTTTCCTCCCAAATTTGCCCATCAAAGTTCTTCATAAAGAATTCCTGTGGCGTTATGACATTCTGTCGAGATCAAATCGGCCAGGAGAAAGGGACGACAAGATTGCACCAAAACATTTCAATCAACTTGTACCCAGCTTCCGACAGGAGCTAAACCATCGATGTTGCACGATGGTTGATGTTGTCTCGTTCGTTTTTTATCCTTCGCCCTCGGAGGAGAACATTTCGACGAAACAGCCTTTCGACATTTGACTAGCATGCTGCCAACCGAGAAGCAAAATTATATTGCAACCTTCTTCAACCGAGGAGCAGCAAGATCTGTGAGATAAATTCATGAGCGACGCACAAAGAACGACGGCTTTTCAGCATTTTCATAGCATCGACCGATCCTGAGAATTTAATAAGAGCAACGATAAAGTTGTTGCTGTGATGTCCTGCCGTGGTTTCGAGGAAAAAGCGAACAGCACTTGACAAAAGATCTCAATGGGAAAATACGACATCATAAAGTGCGACCCCCCCTAATGCAAAACACCGTTGTAAAGTTTGCTGCCAACGCGTTTTTTTAACACAGAAGCAGGTCTAAATCAATCTGTTACTATTTGCTTCCAGTCTTCAATCTGTGAAGATTCCCATTAAGGAGAGATCTATGGCGAACACCCGGATGTTCACCGTCGGCTGGCTGAACACTTCTCTCAGTTTCCCCAACAAGTTCCGAAAGAAATTGGCTGCTAAATGAGAATAAAACAAATATTTATCTTGCACTGCTCGGATCGGTTTTGTGCGTCTACCAGCAGAAACAGCAGAGCTAGAACCAGCTGTCGGAGAAAAATTGCCCCCGGTCTGAAAATCGATACAACTCGGCATGGTCCAAGAAAAAAATACTGGCCGAACTTCACCACCCCCGTTCTGTTCCCACCGCTGGGAACTACGGGGGAGGCTTAACTAATTGACGGTTCCATAATTTGTCTATTTTTACCACTCTCACCTTTAGTGCCCTCTGGCGTTTCCCAGTCCGACGAGGGAAATCCCCGACGGACTTCAATTAAGATCCGATTGCATCTGGTCGTAGCACAGAAAGAAATGGAGAATCGCAATAAAAATAATACTCAATGATTATGCAATTAATGTAATCTGATTTCACCCTCTCCGCTCCTCTTTGGTTTGTGTTTAATGTTGGCATCGTATTTCGGAGAACAGAACCGTGTTATTTCGAACGAGACTGCGCTGAATTCCTCTATCATCCAACAACACATCAACGAATGAATATGATATGTGTGAGCCAACAAAAACCGGGATAAAATAGACTCCATAGAAACGTTAGAAACGTGGAAAAATGTACGATACATAACATGGACGAACTTTTTCTGCTTTTTTCCCTGGCCCTTTTGTAGCCTTTTGGAGTCGGATGGCCATTTGAAGTTTTTTTTTCGCTACTTCCAACGCATTCGAAAACAGTGACGCAATAGCTACCCGCTATTGCTGTGCGTGTAAACGACCGGTTGATATCTGCATGCCACCGACATTCGTGGGGCGAGTGGCAATGAAACTCCTACACATTTTGGACATTCATCAAATTCATGCCCATTGAGCATGGTCATGGTCAAGTTAACGAAATATCGAAAGTATCCAACAACTCTCGTCTATGCATTGTGCGGTGGCCCAATCTCGGACATTGCCGTCTAAAATAACTTTTGATGTAAATAAACGTGAGTGTAAACTTTCTAATTATGAGCGACGGTTGAACGGTTCAATACGAAATCATATTGACGAATTTACGTTGGATTTACAACCAGATGGCGCAGCGAGTAAAATGAGGATGTTTTGTTTTTTTTTTGGTATGAAATTCGTTCAAGTTTTCTAGAAAAATCAGAATTTATCTTAAAATTTCCCGGTTTCATGTATTCTTTCCACGCTGAAAAGGTTAGAAAATCATCATTCTACAATGTGTTATGTGTATTACGAGGAATGGCTTGTTATAAGTATTGTAACTTTAATTTTTTTCAACTAAGTAAACGATGAATAGGGTGTTTTGCGCAAAAAATACTACAAATTCTATCGTAAATATACAAAGCCCTAACTTTCTTACCATACACTGACGACATTCAATGGCTGAAATGAATCTAAATTGAAATAAAATGAATAATCACCACCGAATCTTGCTTTTCAGTGCGTAAAATAAACAAACACCCTCACTTTTGTGGTTCTGAGCTCCAATGTAGATGTCGCATCAGCTGATTCAGCTTTGCGTAAATTCGTCAATAGTCTTTGAAATATTCTCTCCATATCGATTTTATCATCTATTTCAATTCGAATGAACAATTACCATCAGTCATGTTTGATAACACTTCTATTCATCACGAACAACGCTGACGTTAACACATAATTATAGGGGCGAAAAAAATTGTGTTTCATTCGCCGGAGTTATCAAGTTACCAGTTTTGCTGAAAGAAGTTTTCATGCCATTCGCTCACAAGTCATCAACGCAGCAAGTCGTAAAGTAACAGTGAGTTTATTGTTTTCGCGCCAAGTTTAATTTTTCTCGGAAAAAAAGGGTTATATTTCTTTATGACAAAAAGATAAAGTGAAGTGTTGAAGAATAGCTTTAAGTATTTATAGCTTTTCCTTTTGTTTTCTTCTATTAGATCTAGAAAATAGTGAAGTGCTGGGTAGAATAGTTTTAGAACATAGGTTATGTTTCAGGAAATATCATTAGTCATAGTGTAAAGTATGTGAATATTTTATTGACATTGAAGAAGATTGTTTCGCTGGATTCGAAGACTGTCTGAATGAGGACGTGTTTTTGAATCAAATTAGAGATATCTACCGGATGTCTGGAGTGAAATCCACCTTCCCGCTCATCAATAACTTGCGATAATATGATCTTTCGCGTTGGCTTAGATCGTTTCATACTAGAAACAACAAAATTTCATTGCAATAGTGCACAGGAAGCAACTCGATTTCAACTGTCTACCTATATTTTACTGCCGCGATCAAGGCTCAATGATTGCTATTTGAGAGAAAAACGAATGATTTTACAGAGACACTCGCTGGCTCGAGCAAATGAGCCAGATGAGGGAATGCAAAAATTTCTGAGAATAGAAGAGCGGAATCGAGACAGTATTTTTCCATTCTAATCGAGAATATACTTTGCGAAGAGGATAGGTGAATGTTTTCTGTCTCAAATAAAGCGAGGCATAAACGGAGAATAGAAGGGTGAGTTTTATCTGTGAATGAGGGTTGTTGAACGAATTTCGATGCGATTTTGCCCATGTTCACAACTCAACACCGAATAGATTAAAAACACCACAGATACGATTTTTTTCATAGAAAAACAAGATGAAGGGTGTGCTGTGCCGATATCCTTTTCTCTTATGCTATGCCTTTATCCTTAACCTATGCTAAAACATATGTTTCCCATAACCCACCAACGAATTACGTAACACGTTAGTCGTCACCCATCCTCATGTCATAAATACACTAGGAATAATGAATTGTTATTATATACACTAGGCTAAGAACCTTCTTGTAAACGTAAAAGACAGAATAGAATCAATCTTGTTTCAACCATAAAGGCGTTTAGTTCGTTATCCGAACACCCCGCAGAACAAGAGCAAAAACCAATTCATCCGATGGAATTGGCTAAAACTCTTTACAATGTGGGAACTAAAAAATATCGAGAACTCAAATTTGCCGGATATAGTAGATTTAGAATAACGTTTGACAAACCAAAAGAAGCCGAACTATTAATAAATTCGAAAATTCTCGTAGACGAATTTAAACTACATATTTACATCCCCAATATGTTTAAACAACCATAGGTGTAATCAGAAATATTTCACTATCCCTTACCGAAGAAGATATACTACGGGGTGCGGCAACATAACTTCCTTTTTTAAAATGCGCGCCACTCAGTTAGTTGATGTCATAGCGGAGCACTTGTGGTCTCGTTCAAGAGGGGATACTGTAAAGTTTTGTCCCAACACGGTTCAGTCACCATCATGCGTTGGAATAGCGTGCCTTTGTCGTTGAGGTTTACTTTTCAAGCGGATGTTCGGTTATTGCAACACAGCGTGCATTTCGGAATCGCTTTAATTCAGCCCCGTTGGCTCCCGTCCCAGACCGCAAATCAATTGTTACATGGGTCACTACATTCAGACAAACTGTAAGTGCGACAAAAGGAAGAACTGGAGTCCCTCGGCCCGTTAGATCACCTGAGAACATTGAAGTAGTGAGAGCTTCAATGTTGCGATCGCCACGGCGTTCTGCGCGCAAACACGCATCTGCCCTTGGACTGTCCGATCGTTCTGTGAGAAGAATTCTTCATGATGATCTTCATTTTCATCCCTATAAGATGGCGATAGTGCAGGAACTTTCAGAACGTGACTTCAATCATCGGATGAACACGTGTGAGCTTCTTCTTGATGTCGATCCCGAGGGTGCTATTGTTTTTTTAGCGATGAAGCCCATTTTCATTTGTGTGGATCGGTTAACAAACAAAACATGCGCTACTGGGATAACACCAACCCTCGAGAATTGCACCAAAAGCCTTTGCATTCAACCAAAGTCACAGTGTGGTGTGCAATTTCCTCAGCTGGAATTATTGGTCCCTTGTTTTTTGAGGAAAATGAGGTTACAGTGACAGTGAATTCGGACCGGTATGTAAACATGCTACAATTTTTTTTTCCCACGGCTAGAAAATTTGGATTTGGGGGACACTTGGTTCCAACAAGACGGTGCAACGGCACACACTTCAAGAGCATCGATGGCTGTTTTAAGGGAACACTTCCCAGAGTGCCTTATCTCAATAAGAGGCGATTTGGAATGGCCGGCACGCTCTCCCGATCTGTCCCTTGTGATTTTTTTCTATGGAGTTTTTTGAAATCCCGTGTTTATGTGAACCGTCCAAGAACCCTACAAGATTTGAAGACCAACATCCAAGAAGAAATTGCCAACGTAACACCTGCTATGCTAACAAGAGTCATGACAAACGCCAGAAATCGGTTTACGCAATGTAAATAAAAACTTTAGACATGTACCTACATTATAAAAAATAAATAAATGTTTTCCGATGCATACAATAGTTTTTATTGAGTTTTGAAAAAAGGAAGTTCTGCTGACGCACCCTGTAGAACATATCCTTTCAGGTAGCCTAAAGATAAGAAAAGTTGAGCGTATTAACAGATGGACAAAGGAAAAACTGATTCCGACATATGCCGTTAAAATTTATATTGAAGGTCAGGAAATTCCGGAAAGTGTTTCAATCTTTGGGATGAATGCCAGGGTTGAACACTATGTTTACCCGGTAAGAATGTGCACCAAATGCCTAAGATATGGTCATAAAAAAAAGGTATGCAAATCAAACCAAATTCGCTGTTCCAATTGTGGTTTAGAACATGATATGAAAGAATGTTCTTCATTATCACATTGCTTTCATTGTCAGGGTCCACACACGGCAAAATTTAAGGATTGCCAAGAAAAGATAAGACAAAATAAAATCAACTACATAGTGGCAACACAGAAACTGACTTTTCCGGAAGCAGTCAGACAAATTCCAAAAACTTCTCACGTTCAACATAGACTAAACTCTGTCGCCGATTTCCCGACACTTTAGCACACTGCAAATCAGGAAACGAACAATTCGTTTCCCAGAGAACAATCTCTTAACATGTCCGTGCAACAATCGAAATATGAAAACATCAAACGGTTAGTGAAAGAAGAACTGCAAAAACAATTCAATTTGGATGCTATTTTTAATAAAATACAAAAGATACATAATTCCGTAACAAAACATACTGCGCCGCAAAAAAAACACGTAAAGATTCTATTAATTCTGATATTCTCCTAATAAACATAAGCGATCAGATCAAATCTATTATTGACCCGGAATTAAAAACAATGAGCGAAAAAAATCTCCAAAAGCAAAATGGGAATGCAAAGAAACCTAATCTTCATGAAACATAATATAACTAGTATCAGAGCATTTGATACGTGCAAATCACCCAAACATTTCCTTGTATCTAACAATATAGACATTGCGCTCCTTCAGGAAATTTGGATAAAACAAAATGAAGAATTCAAATTTCCAGGTTATAATTTTATTAAAACTGTGCAACCATCCGGGTATGGTAGCGTCGGTATTTTAATAAATAATAACATAAAATTTGAAGAACTCCAGATACAGCACATAGACCCTCTGGAAATAATAGCAATGAAAACACTGAATACCACACCGGAACTCTTAGTTATTTCAATTTACATCCCTCCGTCACCAATAAAAAATAATGACATCAAAGAACCTTTTTGTAAGCTCTTTGAATTTATAGAAAGATCAAATTTATCTACTATCATAGCAGGGGATTTTAACGCACATAGTCAAGTCTGGAACGCTCATCATCTTACGTGTCCCAGGGGAAACTGGTGACAAATCTTTTAGATAATACGCACCTCATAATCTTAAACGACGATATACAGACAATGATAAATCTCCCAAATAATACTCCATCCATCATTGATCTAACGCTAGTAGCACCAACTCTAGCGAATAAAATAGATTGGAAAATTCTAGACGAGGAAATTAACAGTAACCATGAAATAATATTATTTGAAATACGGAACTCCATGAAAAAATATAACAAGATCATATAACACTTGAACAAGAAAAAAATAAACGAGGATATCAACTATATTGACATTAACAATATGGTGTCACCACATGATATAGTCCCACTATTTACGGAACAAATACAGAAATCCAAATACACTATCTGGAAAATTCAGAAATCAAACGTATGAAAACTATTTGAATTTCAAAAAGGCTAAAGCCTAGCTCAAACAATTAATACGAAAATCCTCCAGAAACGACTGGCATGACTTGATTAATTCAATAACGCCAAGTATGAAGAATAAACAATTATGGAATACAATAGAAAAAACCAGTGGTGGTTGCACTGGAAAAAATAATGTACATTTACTAAATGACACCAGCTTAGCAACAGAGTTTATACAGAATAACTTCCCACAAATATCACACGACATACAATTCACTGAAAAACCAATTACTAACCGAATAGAAATTAATTACCAAGAAATAGATAGGCGTTCACGTTCACGGAAAGATAGTCCTACTCCAGGAATAGATAGCATATCGTTTTTTATGTTGAAACGTACAAATCCTAAAATAATAAACAAAATCACAGAATTTTTAAGTATGGCAATAAATGAAAATATCATTCCAGATGATCGGAGGACCATAAAAATTATCCCATTACTAAAACAATCTGCGAATCCAAATCATTACAGCTCTTACAGACCCATCGGTATGCTATCCGTGGTACTCAAACTGAACAATTTCATAATTAAGAGCCGTCTTACCGATCATATAAACAAAAACAACATATTACCATCATATTCATTTGTATTCAAAAAGAAGGTATCAGCCATCAACTGCGTAAACACTCTCTTGTCACACATTCACCATACCACAAGAGAGGGAAATATAATCATAGCTACCTTCCTAGACTTATCATAGGCTTTTGATAATGTAAATGTAGAAAAGTTGCTTTCGATCCTTGAACAAGTAAATACTCCGTTTGTCATAATTAACTGGATTTTTAATTATCTCAAAAAACGAGAAATTATTCTCAAACTCAATGATGGTACAAATATCACCTCAACCACGAATAAAGCACTCCCGCAAGAATGTCCCCTCTCGCCCGTTTTATTCAACCTCTATACGATCAATATACATAAACTAACTACAAGAAACAGAATTATCTTTCAATTTGCAGACGATTTCACAGCAGTCGTTATGACTAAAAATATTGAAGAAGCCACTATTACAATGAACCGCTTTTTAAATGATATAGCGAACATTCTCAATGTATTGGATATGCAAATCAATGTGAATAAAACAGCATCGGTGATATTCACTAAGAAATATCATGCGGCTACAAACCTGCAATTGAATAATCACCCTATTAATGTTAAACCATACCATAAATTCCTGGGTATTTACTTAGATCACAAACTAAAATTTAAAACCCACATAGACATCACAGCTTCCAAAGCCAGAAGAAAAATAAAAATATTAAAAATGTTAGTGAAGAGAAAAATGGAGCTCCATGCTACGTGTCTCTAAAACCGTAATTCAATCACTGATTGTTTAGGGATTTACAATAGTCGCATCCACGTCTGCAAACATTTTCACGACTCTTGAAACGATACAACAACTGTATATCAGAATATCAATGAGATACATGAGATCAACTCCCAATCACGTTATTTTAGCAGAAACAGGTGAGCTTCCCTTGAAGGAAAGAGCAGAATTTTTAGCATTGAAAGAATGCACAAAGCTAACTTATGAAAATAACAGTCCAACTGTTAAATATCTCAATCTGTTTATGAACACAGACTTAACCAGCTAACATTGCACATTTCTAGAAAAAATAATAAGATTAAATAATCATCATCTTTTATAACTGGCTCGAAAAATACCATACCATCCATCAAACAAATTAGAAATTATTCCAGAAATACCGAGTATTTCAAAAAACAGAACACCCACAGAAATCCAAAAAAGAATAGTTATAGAGCTTATAAATACGAAATACATAAATAATTACCAAATCTTCACAGACGGATAAAAAACACAAGGGAAAACAGGATACGGAATCTACGACACACAAGAAAAAACATCCTATAGTGGAAGACTAAATTCACAAATCACAATCATGAATGCAGAATTAATAGCCATACTGAAAGCAATCAGCCACATCATTGTTGAAAATATAGAAAAGGCAGTGATTTTTACAGACTCTAAAAGCGCCGGACTACTAATTGAAAACACCAAATCAACCGATAACAACACAGTTTGTGAATTTTTTGAAAAAATAAACAATTCAAATTTGACAAAATTTACGCTCCAATGGATTCCAGGGCACATTGAAATAAATGGTAAAAATTCCAAAAGATGATCTAATTCTTAGTTTCAAATAGGAAACAACATGCTTATGGGAAACTAGATATAAAATTTTATCGCTTGAAAAGGGGATCAACCACTATAAGATAATGCCGAATATAAAATTCAAGCCATGGTTTATAGATTTCAGATTTGAGCACAGAGCAAACAATTATTATTTCAAGATTAAGATCAGGCCATACCGCTACGAAAGATAAATTACACAAGTGGGGTCTACTTCCTGGCGATAGATGCGAATTCTGTAACGTTCCAGAAAATATTTCACATATCTTACACGACTGCACAAATTATTATCATATCAGATTAAAATATCCCATATTTCAGGGAAACCCTGACATCATAGCTCTTCTAGCCAGAAGCAAAATAGAAGATCTAAAACAAGTAACTGGATTTATAGGAGAAACCAAAATGAGCGTTTAGGGAAATAAATTCAGCACTTCACTGTAATTACACGATAAAGAACTATGAACCTCGGTCGAAATCAGTGAAACATTGAAACGTCACAACACTTGGCTGTTATGGTTCGACAGGTCTGCACCAGAAACGTGAATGAATTATTTGTTTTCGTATGCCTTAATATATTCATCTCATCCAGATGAAAAGGAATAGCATCGCTTCGGATCTCTATTGCAGATGTTAACCAAGTTCGTCAACAATAGAAAAAAATCGAGCAATGCTGCTTTGATGACGAATGGTGGTCACTGACACTGATGGTAAATTGAAGAAAATGAGTTCTGAGAAAAATAAGAGAAGCCCCATATAAAGTCTTCCCAAGAGCCTTCTATCAGTAATTCCATGAACCTTCAACTGCATAAAGCTGGGCAGAAATAGCACAAAATACATAAAAAAAATTGAGACCTGAGATATTTCAAACACAATATAATATTTTTTAAATAAAAAAACCCTCGCAAATCTCGATGTTTTGTTTCAAATAATTATGGATTTACATGTTAGCATGTTAGCATGGAAAGAATTCTAGAGAAATTAAATTGAATAGAATTTCTCTTCTAAGGGATTTTCTTCCTGAATGTGCACATCCAAGACAGCACGAACCTGCTAGATTTAGGCCTTACCTATCCGGTAAAACGATCAGGTACTCTATGGTTTTCAAATACCTGGATGTGTATTTTGATCCTAAATGTACCTGGAGAACACACATCGCATATTTAAAACAGAATTCCAGCAAAGACTCAACTTTCTCCGAAAAAAATGTGACTTCATCGGGCAGTGCAAAATAACGATATTACCGATCGATTAACGTTTACTTAGTCACCGCAATACCACACAAACTCTTTACAGCTACACGGGCCGAAGGTTATGCTGGCCAGTGACCATTGGACAAGAGCCGAAGATTTGTTGTCACCTGAACAACATCTGCAGATTGTGCAGATTTTTCCCGAAACCCATTTTTAAGTTCACCATAATCATTGCGCTCTTCGTTCATTGTTGGCTCACATATTGAGGTTTTAGGGTGCAATAAATGTTTCTATGGTGGTTAGACTCTCCACCCCCCTCTCTAAGGGGGGGCTGCCATACAAATGAAACACAAATTTCTGCATTACTCCAGAATTAATCAAGCAAACGAAACCAAGTTTGGCATGTGGAGGTTTTTGGGTGCAATAAATGTTTTCACGGTAGTTATATACTCCTCCATCTTCTCTAAGGGGGGGCTGCCATACAAATGAAACACAAATTCCTGCATTACTCGAGAATTGATGAAGCGAATGAAACCAAATTGGGAATATTGAGGTTTTAGGGTGCAATAAATGTTTCTATAATGGTTAGACTCTCCACCCCCTTCTCTAAGGGGGGGCTGCCATACAAATGAAAAACAAATTTCTGAATTACTCGGGAATTAATCAAGCAAAAGAAACCAAATTTGGCATTTGGAGGTTTTAGGATGCAATAAATATTTCTATGGTGGTTAGACACTCCTCCCGCTCTCTAGGAGTGGGCTGTCATACAAATGAAACACAAATTTCTGCATAATTCGAAAGCTAATCAAGCACAATTTGAGATGTGAGGGTTTTTGGATATGAGAAATGTTTTTAAAATGGTATGACTATAATGGCCTCCCTCCTCTGGAATGCAGAGGGAGTCCCATAAAAATATTACACATATTTCAACCAAAAATATTTTAGCTGAACATGACAGTTGAAAATTTTCGGAAAACTCTGAAGTAAAAAGAGAAAATTCGGAAATTTAAATTCCCATATGTTCTACAATTACATAGTGACAAGTGCTGTTACTCCATTTGATGTTTGCGCTAGCGAAATTGATCTTTGTTCGTAACTGGAAATAGATTTTAATGTGATGAAACGCACTCCTATATCTTCTTCTATCTATACCAAATAAAAAGGATTGCCAGATGTGTTGATAAAAGCAGAACTCGAGGAAGGAATTGTCCGATTTAGGGCTGTCTTTATTCTATCATATTTTCTGTATAAAACATTTATCCCATGTAACGGAGAAACATGTTATTTGCATGTGGTTGAAAAATCTTGAACGAGAATTGTGTCTGAAAATAATCTGATATTATGATGATGAGTTTTGTTAGAAAAACTAGGAATTTTATAGTAAAAAGTAAATTCAACGAAGACGAATAGAAAATCAATCAATGAACAGTTCTGCGATTGGAACCATGAACTTGCTCATAGTAAGAAAACGTGAATATTGAAGGTATTGATAACAAAAAACTAATTTTTGGTGGGTCAGCTAGTGAAATATAAAATATAACTTTCTTATTCTTTCTTTATAGATAAAGGTAAACATAGTTCGTCAATATTGTAGCCCCAGTTATTCGAGACATCTTCGTGGTACATATTTCTGTTTTCAATCTCTTGACATAACCGATATAGCGCTTTCTAAGTTACATTAGGACGACCATATGAGAGACATCTTTGTAGAACAAAGAATTATCCGATAAAGCGCTTTTTTCTAAGTTGCCTAAGGGTCATCATGAAACTGTTTTTAAACGGTTTTATTTAGCTTGCTCTGTAGTTTGTATGTTTGTAACATGTTTGTCTGTAGCGCTTCACCACATTCATGAAAATTTGAACCCCTTCCTGTTGACCGATTGATCTAAAGTTTGGAACACACCTTTATCTCTGCAGTCATTATAAATCCACATATTTCATGATTTCAAAAATCCAAGATGGCGGCCGCTACAAAATGGCAGATTACATACTTTTTCAAAACCCCATCAATTTGGGTTTTCCAAAACCCCAACAATATGGGTATCAAATGAAAGGGCTTGACTAGTAGAACACAGTTATTTATAAAAAAAAATGCAAATCCAAGACGGCTGCCACCACAAAATGGTGGATTACATATTGAGCTTGAGCTTGAGCTTGGGTAGACAATTCGTACAATTCGTAGTTGCTCTCCGTAATTGACCTGAACCAACCAAATTACACAAAGAACACACAGAATGATACTTGGGACTAGCAAATCATTCTCGTTGTGAAACTTTCGGTGATTCGAGCTTTAAATTGTCAATAACGACGCCGGCCACGCTCTTACAGTCACCAGGGGAAGGGAAGGAATGTTAGTATGTGTTGTGACGGAAAATAAGGATGTGACCCTCACTATCCGTGGCAACTGTGGAGTTCTCGCTGGAAAGGGAAATCTCCCGATATCAAAGTACGTCTCACTAGTACGAAGGCCCAAGAGGAAAGAGGCCGAGTGATGGTTGTACATGTAAACTAAAGCATCGCCTGCTATTAGGTACAAGTAGTCGTACGTCATGTTCAATTCGGTTGACACTTGACAAATTCAATAAGCTCATTTCACACTTGCTTAATGACGTATATCACACATCTCCCCTCTACTCATGGGAACTAAATGTTTTAGTATATGTGTAATTCCCAAAACCAAGGAATCACCCAACACTATATCGAACCGCTCTTACTTGTGCTGTTGTCCGTATAATGATGGGCAATGATTAGTGCTTGGCAATGATATATCAAGTATGTGCATGGGAGGTACAATATTTCAATAAAGCGTAACAAGCGTTATCGACAAGGTAATAATTTTGAACTTGTGGTGCCACTCATCCTCTCACATCCCTTAAAAAAAAATTGCCTAGAAGCATAGTCAAGTGTGAAATAACTACAAAAATGATTTCCATTAATTTCACATAACACATTCCTCGGGAATGTGATTACTAGTTCAATCGGTAGATACGATTTCGTCATAACTTGCGGAAATTACAAAACAACCAAATGTAAAACCTTACATATATCTATTCGACACCTTGCTCCGATTCGCACCAAGGGATTCTGAATGTTTCAATCATTTGACGTACTGCGTAGATGGATTCTGCATAGACATTAACTTCATTTAACTTCATCTTGAGTTTTTATCTCATCTGTCGCACAGAAAACAAAAATAACGATCGCAGAAATCCGAAGCAATCCATTCTGAAGCAATTCCGGACTTCAGAGCATCTCCAGAAGAATTGAGCCTAAAGACGGAAGAAAAAAGAAATCAGAACTCCGAAAATTACGATATACGTGAGAATTATTTTTTTATTTTTGTTTTTCAGCATCCAATTTTTCATTCTCTTCGTTTAGCCATCCTAATACTTGATCTTTCTGTTGTTGGTTTCGATTGTCGCTCTTATTGCTACTATTCATGCTACGGTCAAATGACCCGTGACTCCACGAGCGTTGCATCTACGATTATCTGCAGAACGAGTTTTGGATTAGTAGTACGTACAGTTACATTTAGGGCAACAAGAACGTCGACCAGCTCCATGATTTTTATATTTTATATTCAGCCTTGTTTAGCTTGTGATCGATTAATAGATGCTATGTAACGACGGTTCATTGGATATTTTTCATTCCACGATGCTTGTCGCTCTAATACTACCGCGAACTCCCAAGGTGGCAACGTTTACATTTGAAACTGTTCTTCACGAGTTGCTGACTGGAAGATAAAATACGTTTCGTGGCCAAATGCTTTAAGAGCTGCATTCTGATGCGTCATGAACTATCTCCACCAAACTTGCGTGGAAGGTTATCATTGGTTAATCTGGTCCTTGGTTTAAGGATACTGCCAGCTCCGGAAGAACTATTTGTTCCGTCGTCAGGTGATATCATCCTTGCAGAATATGACTGAAAATTGCTCATCGTGATTATTATTCGAGTGATTCCGGCAACTCAACAACCTCTTTGCTCTCGTACACTGTACTTCCGCCAGTTTCAAGAACGCACCTTTACATTCCAATCATGTTAATTCTATGCGGTCGTAATTTCTTGATTTCTCCCGTCTCGCTTTTCTTTCAGCTGAATGCCCTCTCGCTATTATCATGCGGACATCCCGTCTCGCTCTTTTCATGCGGACACCCAGTCTCGCTATTTCCCTGCGGACATCTCGTCTCGCTATTTTCCTGCGGACATCCCGTCTCGCTATTTTCCGTGCGGACATCCCGTCTCGCTTTTTTCGTGCGAACATCCAGTCTCGCTTCTGCCGCGCGGACATGTCGTTACGCGCATTTTCCATAAGTTTATTTTCTTTTTTACTTACTTCGTTTGTTCGGGGGATTCCCTTCTTTTCAAGAACGTGATCCAGAAATAATACTCCAAATATAGAACACATTCGACTTTTCGACTATGCCTCCTGGCAGGATCGCCAATGTGGAGTTCTCGCTGGAAAGGGAAATCTCCCGATATCAAAGTACGTCTCACTAGTACGAAGGCCCAAGAGGAAAGAGGCCGAGTCATGGTTGTACATGTAAACTAAAGCATCGCCTGTTATTAGGTACAAGTAGTCGTACGTCATGTTCAATTCGGTTGACACTTGACAAATTCAATAAGCTCATTTCACACTTGCTTAATGACGTATATCACACAGCAACTATTGTGTTGCTATCATTATAGCACAATAGTGCATGATAACAATGCTGAATACATTCTTACAACTTCATTGTTTAATTTGATAATTATATAAGAGCTGATAAGCGAATGAAACAATTGAATTCTAAAGGCCATACCATACGCATCTTTTCTTTCCATCTGACCGATCGCTTTCGCGCTTATTTTATAACCCGAGAACACATAAATTGGTCCTTCGAGCCGGATCGCGGGAATATCCGTCGTGAACCGCGCAGTTTTTATCCATCGCTATCGCGTATTTTGGCATTTTCGCCCGCAATCGTTTCCAATCCGCGAAACAGTGAGTGATCTGTTCCATGATGGAAAAGCTTATCCGTGAGAGAAAATCACTTGATCCACGACTCAAGCGTGTGTCCGATATGGTGGCAAAATTAGAGCCAGAAACGGCTGAAGAAATCGAGATAGAAACAGAACTCGACGTTCTCGGTGATATTTGGAGTGCCTATTGTTCAGTGCACAAAAGAATTTTGGACGTGAGTGATAACGACGAATTGTACGATGATGCTGTGCAGCATCAATGCCGTGTAGAAAAGGTTTATATCGCGTTGAAAAATCGGTTATCAAAAGTGCTAAAATAGTTGAGAAATCACGATAACAACGTGGGAGATCGATCGTCGTCGCCTAGTGCCATAATCAGCCAACTCTCACAGCAACATGCCGAGCTGCTGAATATGATGGCGGACAGAATGGCCTCTGGAGCAAACACGTCAACCATTGTTCACAATGATACAGCCATGCCACTGACGGATCTGAAACTGCCACGTATGAACTTGCCTGCGTTTAGTGGAAACTATTTAGAATGGCAGTCATTCATCGACCTCTTTAAGAGCATGGTCGATCAAAATCCATCGCTGAAGGATAGTCAGAAATTATACTTCCTCAAAACCAATCTCACCGGTGAGGCTGCATCGCTCATTTCTCATCTTAAGATCGAAGATGCAAATTACGGTCCAGCTTTGCAAAAGCTCCAATCACGCTACGATAAACCACTCGAGATAGCTCACAAACACATCGAACGCTTTCTCAATCAACCAGCCCTGACATCACCGTCTGCTCATGGATTGCGTTTGCTTCACGACGTCTCCGACGAGGTTGTTCGAGCTCTCCAAGCCATGCAAAGGGAGGACCGCGATACTTGGTTATTATTCATCCTCATTCAGAAATTGGATCACGAAACCAAGCAGCTTTGGTACCAGATGGTTGCTGACATGCCCGAAGAGAACATAACCCTGAAGATGTTTCTCGCTTTCATCGATTCACATAGTTTCGCTCTGCAATCTGCGCAACCTGTTAAGCCGCGAACAATTGTGTCCAAGCCACCTGTGAAGCCACCGTATAGAGGAGCAACAACATTCGTTGCCACCAACATTTCTTCAAATTGCAACGTCTGTGCCAAATCAGCTCATCCACTTTACCAGTGCGGTAAATTTGTTCATATGAGCTCAGAGGAGAAGCTTTCCCTTATCAACTCACAAATGCTGTGTCGCAATTGCTTAAAAGATCATCGTGGTGAATCGTGCAGATCCGGGAATTGTCGGAAATGTGGCTTACTCCACCACACCCTGCTGCACGCTGCCCTCACGCCAACATCGCATGCTGTCCCCAATAGTGGTAGTCTGGCCGCACAATCATTGATTTCGGCCCTCGATGCTCCCACATATTTCGATGCTTCCAACGTACTCCTCGCCACAGTGGCCATAAACGTACTGGACAAGCAAGGACGGCCACATGCATGTCGCGCTGTGCTTGATTGCGCATCTCAAGTAAGTTTTATCAGCCAGAGTTTTTGCAACGAACTTGGTCTCGAGTTGCAAGAAGCTGATATGAATCTCGAAGGTATCTCGGCTACACCTGCGCATGCAGACAAATGCGTGCCAATCGTCATAACATCCCGATGCACGGACTATCGCACCACAGTTCCGTGTATGGTGTTAGAAAGAATCACTAAAACGCTTCCTGTTAAACCAGCGAACATTGACGGTTGGCCCATGCCGCATTCAATCAACCTAGCCGACCCAGTGTTTCACCGTCCAGGTAAAATCAGCGTGCTCCTCGGCATTGAATTATTCTTCCAGTTGCTTGAGCCTGGAAAGATCATCCTGAGTCCTGATGGCGATCTACCAACCTTGCAGAACACCAAGCTAGGTTGGGTGGTTGCTGGTCGCTATCGTAAACCCACCATCTCACCATACACGAAGTCTTCGACGTGTTTGTTGACCACCTCTGACGATAACCTCAATCATCAGTTGCGTAGATTTTGGGAGTTAGAGGAATGCTGCACATCTACGCCCCACTTCAGCGAGGAGGAAAAATTGTGTGAAGATCACTTTCACAAACACACCACTCGTGACGACACTGGAAAATTTATTGTTCGCTTGCCGTTCCTTCATCCCCCGAGTCAACTTGGAGACTCCAGACAAACAGCCGAAAAGCGTTTGTTTCAAATCGAGAAAAAATTGCAAAGAAACCCGCACCTGAAACAGGAGTACCATGCATTTCTTCGGGAATATTGTGAACTTGGTCACATGACACTTGCCGAAGAAGCATTTCCGAGAGTTGCCGTATACCTCCCCCATCACTGTGTGGTTAAGGAGAATAGCTCCACCACGAAATGTCGCGTCGTGTTTGATGCCTCAGCCAAGACCACCACTGGCAAGTCACTGAATGATATGCTGATGTGTGGTCCCGTTCTGCAAGACTCAATAGTCGACATTCTTCTCCGATTCCGATTCCCGTCCGTTGTAATTATCGGCGACATTAAACAAATGTATCGCATGATCCAAATCCACGAAGCGGATCCTTTGGCGATGGTCTAGCGACGATGTAGTAAAAGAATATTGCCTAAACACCGTCACTTACGGGACGAAAAGTGCTTCATATCTGGCGACAAAATGTGTGCAGCAGCTATTAGACGCGCATCGTAGGCAGTATCCAGTAGCAGTAGGAAAAGCAGAGAAAAACACGTCTGTGGACGACATCTTAACGGGCGCTGAATCCGAAGAGGAAGCAATCCTACTACGTCAACAATTAACAACAATGTTTGCATCCGGTGGCTTTCATCTACGGAAATGGGCATCGAACAGTACAGCTATTCTAAATGACATCCCGGCGAATAACAGAGAGGTGAGATCAACGAGTCCCGCACCATCAAGGCCCTCGGCATCCACTAGCAGCCACGCAGCGACGAGTTCCAGTTCTCCAACACACCGAACAAGATCCTTCAGCCCACAAAGCGGATTATGCTCTCGCAAATCGCCAGCATATTCGACCCTCTTGGACTGCTGGCCCCAATCATCGTCAGAGCGAAGCTGATCCTGCAGCAGTTGTGGGAACTGAGGGTGGACTGGGATGAAACTCTCCCCGGTGAGTTTGTTCAAAATTGGTTTTCATTTGAGCAAAGCCTTTCCGATCTCAATTACTTACAGGTACCTCGACGAGTGATCGGCGTTCAACAACCGACCAGAATCTATCTGCACGGCTTCAGTGATGCGTCAGAGCGAGCCATGGGTGCGTGCGTCTACATTCGAGCTGCTGACGAAGGAGGAAACACATCATCACATCTGCTGTGCGCGAAATCTAAATTGGCGCCTATCGGAAATGGACGGACCACGTTACCTCGCCTGGAACTGTGTGCGGCGGTGATTTTGGCCCGCCTGATGGCGAGCGTTATCACGGCAATCTCAACCCCTTTCATCGAAATACGAGCTTATTCGGACTCCACAGTGGCACTAGCATGGATTTATGGCGGTGCGTCGAGATGGAAGACGTTTGTTGCCAACCGCGTGGCTGAAATCACCACATTACTTCCGGCAATCAACTGGCAGCACGTGGACACCAACAACAATCCTGCAGACTTGATCTCGCGCGGTGCTCTACCAGCGCAAATTATTAACAATTCTCTCTGGTGGCACGGACCATGCTGGACAAGCACAACCAGTGACCACGTATCATCACAAGTCCTTCCCGCGCTCGAAGTGACTCTGCAGAGACAAGTAGAGAGAGAACAACGTTCAATTGCCGTAGCATGTATAGCTACGTATGATAATGACCTCCTCGACGCGATGTTATCTCGGTACTACCCAAACCTTCAGCTTCTTATACGCATCACGGCCCGGATGTTACGTTTCAGTCATCGAGAATTTAGAACGACAAATCGTTTAACGCCAAAGGAAATTGACAACGCAATGAGAGTGTATGTGCGGCACGTACAGAGCCAGCACTACTGGAAGGAAATCTTTCAACTGGACAGTAAACGGGAAATCAACAATAACAGCTCGCTCCGTCAACTGCAACCGTTTCTGGACGAAAACCGTCTCCTCAGGGTGGGTGGTAGACTGCAGCTGTCAGAACTCAACTACGAGTCGAAACATCCGATCCTGCTGCCTAGCCACTCAACTCTCACCGCGCTTATTCTCCATCATGAGCATCGCGAGCAACTTCACTGTGGTCCGCAATCGTTACTAACGGCGGTTCGACGGCGCTTTTGGATTGTTCGTGGAATGAGTGCAGCCCGGAAGACGTGTCGATCCTGCGTCGAATATGTTCGTGCAAGACCAGTTCCATTGCATCAGGTGATGGGTCAACTACCATCGGATCGCCTGAAACCGAATCCGCCTTTCTCCATCACCGGCATTGACTATGCTGGACCGATTAGTTTCGTCAGTCGTCGAACACGTGGCGCCGTATCGAGCAAAGGATACATCGCACTGTTCATCTGTTTTTCGACACGAGCTGTACACCTTGAAGCTGTGTCGGATCTCACCACCTCTGCTTTCACCCGCTTCAGTAGTCGATATGGGTTGCCTAACAAAATCTATTCGGACAACGCTACCAATCTACGAGGAGCAGCAGCCAAATTCCGTGAATTATACAAACAAATCAACACGGCTGAGCAGGACAACGTAGTTGCAGATTTTTTCTCCGACAAAGGCATTGAGTGGATATTCATTCCCGCTCGATCGCCTCACCACGGTGGCCTTTGGGAGGTGGGTGTAAAGGTGATGAAAACTTTCTTCCGCAAGCTTGGAGGTGATGGTCATTTCACTTTCGAGGAACTGAGTACCGTTCTCGCACAAGTGGCGGCGTGCATGAATTCACGGCCAATTGCTCCACTATCAGATGATCCCAACGAGCCTCAGCCTCTCACACCAGCACACTTTCTCATCGGTCGACCGCTAAATACTGTTCCCGAGATTAACCAGTTGGAGCATCGTATTGGATCCCTCAGCAGGTGGGAGTATGTGCAACGAGTTATCCAGGAATTCCGAGCTCGGTGGCAGACCGAGTACCTTTCAACACTCCAGCAGATGACAAGATGGCAACGTGCAGCGCCGCACATTGCAGTGGGTGATGTTGTATTATTGGTCGCTGATAACGAGAAACCCAAGCAATGGCCTATGGGCCGCATTATCGACACCTTCCCTGGAGCCGATGGTCACGTTAGGGTGGTGGCTGTTAGAACAACCAACGGTATTACTAGGCGGGATGTTCGACGGATACGGCGAATCCCCTTGGAAGATGACGAGTACGTGCCAGGAAGAAATGGAGCAGAAATTTCTCATCGTAATTTGGTGGGCGGTTTATGTTGTGACGGAAAATAAGGATGTGACCCTCACTATCCGTGGCAACTATTGTGTTGCTATCATTATAGCACAATAGTGCATGATAACAATGCTGAATACATTCTTACAACTTCATTGTTTAATTTGATAATTATATAAGAGCTGATAAGCGAATGAAACAATTGAATTCTAATGGCCATACCATACGCATCTTTTCTTTCCATCTGACCGATCGCTTTCGCGCTTATTTTATAACCCGAGAACACAGTATGATAATCGCCGCCCGAAGGCCAGAATGGTCGCCTCTATAGCGTGGTTCCCTAGCGATTATCATGGAAGGAATAGTTGTTAGTAGGAAGAGGTAAAAATCGGGATTCACTGCGGTAAGTGAAGTGATTATGTAAACAATTTATGAATCGAAATTCCGAAAATTGTATGTGTCACAGCACTCTGCAGACTATCTACAGGCAGCATGAGAAGGGAAATCTGTAAAATTAATTGGGTAGTTTATATTATTTATCGCGCGTTATTGTACTCCAATCGCTATGACGGAGCGTTAACTTTGGGAAACCTGAGAAGGTAACCGAGAGAATTCCGTTAATCATCGAGCATTCTTTTTTATGGAATTCCTATCGCAACGCTGGAGATATAATATTTGGAAACCTGAAAAGGTAACCAAGGAACTCCTCGAAAATAATTTAAACCTGCGTTAACAAACAAGCGTACTTTTTATCGAACACCAATCCCGACGGCTGAGAGTTAACTTTAGGAAACCTGAAAAGGTAACCGAGAGAATTCCTTTGATCATCGATCGATAAGACTTCGTACTGAACGGCGTATATTTGATCTAAGTTATTTAATCTAATTTTGCTAAGTAAACGTTTCAATTTAATGTAAAAATAATGGATTTTCTTCCTCCCAACCTAGCATGAAAAATAAAGATCCACCACAAAGACAACGTACGACGATTTTAGATCTAAGCAATGTAAAATCTTGTAGTATTTAATAATAATATTTCAATAATAATATTTTATTCTATTGGAAACTACATTCATTGAGTGAATATCCGAGTTATCAGTCAATATAAAGCATTCAAGTTCACATTAGCGTTCTAATCATGATTTGCAAATCAACATGAATATATTTTTTTACCTTCAATATACAAACGAAACCTCATTTGCAAAAAACTGACCCAATAAAAAAATGTTGGAATAATTGTAAGTATGGTTATATATTCTAACTCAAAAACATATTTAGCAACACTTTGGGCCTGATCACGAAAGCCACCCCACGAAAAAAACGAAATGAATTCCATATAACCTAGCATACAATTCACCTCGCTCTCATCGCGAAGTGGCGCTCATGATCAGGTCCGTTATTATGTTGATCAATTTATTGACATTTACTCTCCCTCTCACTACATCGGAAGACACTCTGCAAGCGAAGTACACTTCAGGCAACTTTCGGATCGGTTTTCGAAATTACGAGTAGCGAAAAATATCAGGCAAAAGAAGCAAAAGACAGCGAAAAAATAAAAACTTAGCTGTGATGATTTTCGGCATGCTCCAATATTATCCTGTTAGCAGAATTAGTGTGATTCCTTGGCTAACTACCACACACGCACATAGCCACGGTACGCGAGAGAATGATGCGAGAAACGTGTAAAACCGGCAGTTTGCACCAGTAAACTATTCCGAAAGTAATCACGAAAAGACGGACGAGAGTCATTTCTCTCATCTTCTAATCTTTTACACACACATACACGCGACGAAAAATATTTAAACATGTCGCGACATGAAAACGAGTAAACGACGAACGCGCACATATTGAAGCCATTCGAATTGATAAATTACACTAAACATGCGAAAAAAATGCTTCACCGCATAACTTCACTTATTTAATTTATTTATACGCGTCCACTATTATTCACCTCACCAAATTATTCCTTCTTCCATCATGTTGAAACGAATGGCGAAAAAAAAATGCGTCCATACCCGACGGCTGTCCGATCACCCCTCCCACGAAATGGTGGATCACATATTTTCTCCGAACAAACCCCATCAAAATGGGTATCAAGCGAAGGGGCTGGACCAGTAGATCACAGCTATTTAGGAAAATTAAAATCCAAGATGGCCGCTGTAACAAAATAGCCAATTACTTTTTCAAACGGTTTCATTCAACTTGACCTGTTTGTATATGAGTTTGTATGTCTGTAGGGTTGTCCCACATTAATAAAAAATTTACCCCGTTCCTTTTGATTTATTGATCTGAAATTTGGAACAAACCTTTATCTCTGCTGTCATTGTAATACTGTGTATATTTAAAAATCTAATTTGGCCGCCGGTGAAAAACTCAATATCCGTATTGAATGAAATGATTTGACTAATAGAATACAGTACACGATCAAAATATTCCGAAGAAAATTAGGTAAGAAATAAAAATTAAAAAAAATTGAATGGTTTTATTGTAGAGAAGTATACTAATCATACAGATAATGTACTAAAAACTAGAAAATAAAAAAAGTAAAAAAACTTTCTAAGAACATAATTAGGCAAGTAGCAGTTAATAGTTATCACATCTCTTTCTTCATTATTCTAGGGCAATGATGAGAATAAAATAAAATAGTGGGGCACATCGGACTTCCATTTCCCACAGTTTGTTGTTTCATCATATTATTTTCTAGCTTTTATTAGTGTACTAAACCGTTTAACTTTAAAAGTTTTTGACGTAGGACTACGTCTTTCATTTCTATACTGTGGTGTAAAATCAAAGTTTCGAAAACGAAAGCGTTACGCCGGAGACCGAGATTTTAAGCGTTAATAGCTCCTAAACAACTGAACGAAATGGTATGATAAACACTTTATTCGAAAGATAAAATGCCTACGCGTTATATACTTGTTTCTTTTTGATCCAAAAACTTGTTTCAATAGCCTTAAAATTGCTATCAAAACAGCCTATTGAAATATAACCAAGCGCCGCTCGGAAATCTACTCAGGTATAATTGAACAGCGATTGGAGCATGTTGTCGCTGTTGTGGTGAAGCTAACTTCGTTCATCATGAAAGCGCTGATGACCGGTGTCACCAAGAGCTTGTTTGTGCACTTTAGGACAGAAGGGAATCCATCAGGAGGCGAGTGATTCCACTGAAAAAACGACCAAAAAAGTACCAGCATCTAAAAACGGTTTCGCTTGATGCCTCGGAGCAGCCGCCAAACACACAAATACACTCGCGGAACTCTTTTCGTTTGGTTTGTTATCCAGCATCGAGAAGATTGCGGAAAGATGTCATCGTTGCTGAAAAATAAACTGCAACTTCCCCTTTGGAATTGAAAAATACATTCAAGCGAAAGAGCTTATTTTAATTTTTCTATCCGTATAATACTGCGACCAAATACATTTAGTGTTGTGATTTTTCCATCGAGTGCAATTAGCAGGAAAGCTTCCGAAGATTATTCTTCCCCATCAGTACGATATGTTCGTATCCAATATTGGATGCACGCGCAACGGAAAATGTTTCGCATCGCGAAAATCATATAATTTTCAATCGATTATTGCTCAGTCACGGAAAGTTTCGAACTCAGAGAGTTCATTCGCCTCTAGTTTGCCTTCCAAATTGCCATCATAAACCACACCTTCTCGCGATTCAATCACGCACAAAAAGCATACTTAAACGATATTCTAGTGGTGAAACGCATTCATTTTTCGTGACGACACCGACTGGACAACATCATTGCTGGACGAGCTGGACGGCGAGGGATCGACTTATTCATTACCTGACCTGACCTGGAACGAATTCAGTTTGTTTCGAACTGTGAGGGAACGCAGAAAAGTCGATCCATCAGGAGGAGAAGAGAAGGCGACCAAGAGAAACAGTTCCGCTTGAGGCATCGGAGCAGCCACCACACACATACATACACGCGCGGAACTCTTTTCGTTTGGTTGTAATCCATCATCGAGAAGAATCTGGGAAGATGTTATCGTTTCTGAAAAAAATCTGCCAGATCCCCTTGGAATTGAAAATTACAATCAAGCGAAAGAGTTTATTTCAATGTTTTCTATTCATATAATACTGCGACTAAATACATTTGGTTTTGTGATTCTTCAATCAAGTGCAATTAGCAGCAAAACTTCTGAAGATTGTTCTTCCCCATCAGTAGGTTTCGTATCCAATATTGGACCTTGTGCCTCCAACGTAATGCTCTCGTTTTTGAAGTACCCCAAATATTAATTTATTAATTCATTCAGAATGGATTCAGTTTCAACTTCAAACAAATGATCACTCAATCAACGATAGTCCTACGTCAACTATGCGGTTATACCACAGATATAACCCACTTCCTGTTTTTTTTTCACGTAAATCCATCAGGAAATTATTGAACAATTTTTGACAAAAAAAATTGACAATTTTTGCGATGTGATCGATTTTTAATTTTAATTTTACACCTCCAATATTTTCTCGAGAGAAGTAATCCTACGGAATCCCTGAATTCTCCGTCACGCCGGTCTCATCGGGTCGATATTGAACTTTTCGTTTGGAGAACCTCAGCACTGGGAACGATCGCGAACTAATAATCGGGTCCGAAAAAAGATGTGGAAAAAATCAGTCTCCTAAAGCAAATGCGTTTTACAACGTTTCAACCAAATCGAGTTCATTCGAATTTGGTCGTTCCGTCATTTGGCGGGAAAATGATCATTGACTGACCCCTGACACTTACCAGTTGACTGAAAGGAGACCAAAATATTCTATGAGGATGATGTCCGATCATTCCGCACCCAATGCTCATTCCTATCGAGTGCATATGTGGTTTTATTGACAACTACCTGACCCGGCAAACTTCGTTCCGCCTGCAATTGCTATTAAAGGGCGAACACGAAATTATTGCGACACATTCAACAGGGCATAACTTTTTTACCATTGGGTAAAAATCAACCAAAAAATTAGCACACTTTCTCATTGATGTGTATTGTCTACATGCTGTCAAACTCGAAGTCGTGTTTTTCAATTCAACGAAAATGGAGGTGAACCAACGTGAGTCGAGGGAACAAATTCTTTCCAAACACCTGGAATTTCCTGACCTGTCGCACCGGCAGTTGGGAAAAATGTTGAACATTCACCATTCAACCGTCTCCAGAGTGTTGAAGCGGTTCCAGGAGCGGTTGACGTTGGACCACGGCGAAGGAGCTGGAAGAAAACCGGGACCGGAGAACAAAAAGACGGAGGGAAAGGTGAAGCGGATGATTAAAGCAAATCCCAACGTCTCAAGCCGTGTTTTGGCTAAAAAGATCGGCATGTCGCAGAGCTACGTCCAGAATGCAAAGAAGAGAGCTGGACTACATACATACAAGGTACAGAACTTCTCAAACCGCGATGAGCGGCAACAATCGACGGCTGAAACTCGGGCACGGAAGCTCTACGAGAAGATGCTGACAAAATATGGCTGCTGTGTGACGGACGATGAAACGTATATAAAAGCCGATTTCAAGCAAATTCCGGGGTTGGAGTTTTTCACCGGCAAGAGCAAGTTCGATGTGGACGACAAATTTAAGAAGAAGAAAATGTCGAAGTTCGCCTCCAAATATCTCGTTCGGCAGGCCATCTGCTCTTGCGGACTGAGGAGTGGGCCTTTCGTGACAAAGGGCACAGTAAATGGCGAGATCTACAAATCTGAGTACCTCGAGAAGCGCCTTTTGCCGTTCTTGCAGCAGCACGACGAAGCTCCGCTATTTTGGCCAGATTTGGCATCATGCCACTATTCTAAAAGTGTCCTGTGGTATGAGGCCAATTCTGTCCATTTTGTTCCAAAGGACATGAACCCGCCAAACTGTCCGGAGCTGCGCTCGGTGGAGCAGTACTGGGCAATAATGAAGCGGGAACTTCGGAAGAGCAAGAAGACAGTCAAAGACGAGAAGTACATGTTAAGAAAATGGAAAAAAACTGAGAAACTGGTACCGGATGACATTGTAAAGACTTTGATGGAGGGCATCAAGCGAAAATGCGTTCAATTTTACACTCAAGGCTCCATCGATTAACTTTTCTTTTGATTGTTGAAGTAAATATATAAAACTACAATAAAATTTTGGTTTGATTCTAAACATTATAAGAAAATTGGCATGACATTTTCGGTGTCGCAATAATTTCGTGTTCGCCCTTTACGGTATAAAGAATTTCGAACACTCACATTCCCCAAAAGTTGTTTTTCAATTTATTTATCAACATCTTTGACACAAAGTCACACAGATTGGTTACGGACACTTAATATTATTCTTAAAGATTACTATATTAACGTTAAAATCAAAATATCTACAAACGTCATTGAGGAGTCTGCAGCATCTGTCAAGTGGGTTGTTGTAGCCATAGGCAGTGCGGTGTCTTGGAACCCATAAAAGGCTAGTACTGCGGAGCTGGCGGGCTGGAGCATGAAAATTGATATCCAGTAACAGACTACTGCATTCAATGTAATGACGAATGACGTGAATAACAAAGAGTCTCTGTAAAAAGTCTCGTCGACTCGATAGCGTTTGCATTCCAATGAGCGCACATCTCTGCTCGTACGAAGGCAAGTTGTCAGGACTTGACCATGGAAGGCGGCGTAAAGCGGACCTTACACGGTCAACTTTATTGAAAATATGATGACATTTGAGAGCATAATGACAGCTGAACATGGCCGACGACGCAGATATCCGGATTTTCTGATTTTCGAGCATCAATATCGTGACATTTCATATGGATGCATGATGTTGACGTTTTACCTCACGGACTTCCAGACTGAGTTGCCAGATATGCAAGCGCACATTTAATTTTTGTTAGTCTTTTTTGCGATTGCAATTAAAATTTATAAACAATAAATACAATTTCAGTATTGTAGGAATCATAAATGAAAGCTTTTGGTTTGGAAAACCGATACATTGAATAGCAAAATACGGTACTTTTCACGATACAAATCAAAACTTCAAAGTAAACTGACAATGTGATGGTGAGAGAGTGGATGAAACTTAACAACATTTTAGAAATTTTTTAACGTTGAACTCGGTCATTCTTTGCGCTAGTGAGCGGGTTGTGTGTTTCTTCACACTCCGCTATAAAATTTGGAGAATGAGAAGATCTGGGAAAATCACAGATGAAAAAGCATCATGTGTTAATTCAAGCTACAGTATAATCCCGATTATCCGCGGAATAGTCGGGCAAACTCATCGCGATTAGCGAAAATCGCGGATGACCCATTAAAAGACAAAAAAAATGCAAACACGAAAAGAGATGTTTCAACATAAAAACTATGTTCTATCAATACAGAAATCAATCAACTATCCATCTATAAGGTCGTGTACACCAGTGGCTAAATAATGTAAAAGCCATGACCACAACAAAAGAGCAAGGGGTTACCACTCACTAACAAATTCCGGAAAGGCCTATTAATTTACTATGGAACTCGCAGTCACGAATAATCCGCAGGGCGGATCACCCGCTCGCGGATAATCGGGGTTCTACTGTCATAGTCTCATTTATGGAATAAAAACATTTGCTTGCAGATAAAATAACTTGCATATATTTTCGCAAACTAAAATAATCTGGCATCTATGAAACTGAAAGGAACAGTCTGTATTTGTGAAACGAGTATTATGATGTATTTTTGAGAAGAAAAACCGAATTCAAAAGTGTAAATTATGAAAGAAAATTAATTTTTACGAATCAAATTGGTATTCTATGTGAACACAAATCACTTTTTTTCTGCAAGTGGTGAGAAAATCCCATACAAAAATTATGTCTGAAATTGACGTTATATTATAATAATACATTTTAGTAGGAATATCTGAAAATTCAGGGGAAATAGGTTAAGTTAAGGTTAGGACTACGCGCTTCAACTAATTAAATAATACCAAGTAGATATTTTCATTCAAATTTTACCAATTGAAAATTGCCTTTTAGCCTTCTAATCTGATAGAGAATAGTTTGGATCCCAAACTCAAATGTCGCCAGTAGGCATCGTGGATATTTTCGTTGTCTCGGGTTGAGGGCGATATTGACCGTGTAAGGTGGAAAAATATTGATTGAGGTTAGATCAGATGTTGAAAGCCTAGCTGTCACGATATTGAAGACACTTATTGTGAATGCGGTTGATCGTGTAAGGTGCCCATAACGCAAATCTTACGAATCTTTTTTGAATTCGTTCAATTCGTGACATGTGGATAGCATGATATGGAGCCCAAATTTGTACTCCATATTCAAGAACACTAGGAACCAACGAACAATATAAAGTTATTAGCGCATAAACGTCGTCGAACTGTGCTGTATTGCGGCGTAAAAATCCAAACATGACATTAGCTTTTGCGATTGACATGGATTTGTGTTCGTTGAATCGTAGTTTGCTGTCTAACATCAGTCCAAGATCGTTGATAGTATCGACTCTTGCAAGCGTCAATTGGTCCATCGAGTATTCGAATCTGATCGGCGATTGACCACGGGTGAAGGTGATCACCTTACATTTGGCTGTGTTTACTTGCATGCCGTTCATCTGACACCACCTTATTAACCTAACAATATCAATTTGAAGCGCGCAGCAATCTAGCATTGAGTTGATCGTACGGTAAAACTTAAGGTCATCAGCGTATAGCAACTTACAGGAGCTTAGGTGGTCACACACGTCGTTGATGAACAAAACGAAGATCAGAGGTTGAGGTACACCAGATGGTATTTCGAATATCTCAGATTTGGTATCATGAACCTTAACGAAGGCCTTCCTACATGACAAATAAGACTTCAGCCAGCGAACAATCCAACTAGGCAGACCAAGGCTGTTCAGTTTCGATAGGACGTGGTTGTGAGGTACTTTATCGAAAGGTTTCGAGAAGTCTATGTACACGGCGTCTACTTGCTGACGCTTCTCGATGTTGCGAATAACCGTGCTGGTGAAAGTCATCAAATTACAGACTGGTTAGCGCTTTTTCATGAATCCATGTTGAGAATCCGAAATTATTGGTTGAACAGTTGAATACATCTTGTCATGCAAAAGTCGCTCTAGCACCTTTGCCAAACAACTTAGGATCGAAATCGGCCGATAATTTTCCACATTGTGCTTATTACCAGCCTTAAAGATCGGTGTGATTGATGCGAGTTTCCAAACATCCGGGAAATGCCATCTACACTGCGTTTCACAACTATAGAACCACTCCTGATTTTCCAGAGATATGTAAGAAGTCGGTTGAATTGCCAAATTAGTTTTTGATGCAAAAGCAGCAGTAAATGATTCTAAAGTACTTCAATGTACTTCTGACTGTTCATTTGTGTTGATGGTAAGCTATCTAAACCAGGCCTCTTCGAGAAACTTCTCCCCAAACCCTCAAAATGCCGCCTGCAAAGTGACGAGTTGAAAAATCAATTACACGTTCCGTAAATCCTTCCAGTATGAAGAAATTCTATCCAAGTTGATTTTTTTTATCAGAGAAGTTCTCCTGAAATAATGAAACCCATGGGATTCGCATCCACATTAGTTTTTGGACTCACAGCTTTGGAAACGGGATTTTTATGGTTTGGGGAGAATTTTCTCAAAGAGGCCTGGTTTAGATAGCTTACCATCAACACAAATGAACAGTCAGAAGTACATAGAAGTACTTTAGAATCATTTACTGCTGCCTTTGCATAAAAAACTATGACATAATTGGGTAATTTGGCATCAATTCATGAAATCCGTAAGGTCATGACATGGTTTAATGAATAGGGGCTACAGATTCTGGCCTGGTCAGCTTGTTTATCAAGTTAAAACCCTGTTCCTTGTTATGAGAAGTGATTGGACGAATAGTAGATGCAGCTTACAAACAGTATGAGTGATGTGAAGTGCTTAAACGAGCAGTGTCCTCTGCGTAGAACGAGATACACACTACAACACAACCCTGCTTGACCGAAACCACCCCGAATGGGTTATTTGAACTGATAGAGAACTAAAGATGACCTACGAATTAGAAACTTATTGTAATTCATGTGAAATTGATGTTAATTTTGTAAAAGAGTGAGAGTTTTTCCATCTGGTTCTATAGTTATGAAACACTGGAATTTTGATTTTTTGAATGTTTCGCGCCTGAACGCAACAATAAAGTTGAAATGGCCAGTCTTATAAATGAAGAAAGTTATTGGTTTCTATACCATATACTCCAATTCAACCGACTTCTTACATATCTCAGGAAACTCTGAAAAAATAAGTGGTTCTATTGTTGTGAAACGCAGTGTATAATGGAGTGGTTAAAAATAAGCATGACGGGAGTGGCTAACGATGCTGCACAGTTCTTGCCGAAGGATGGTGGAATATAGTCCGATCCTTGACCTTTCGATGCATCAACCGAACGAAGAACTTCAAAAATTCCGGCGCGACTGAAGTGAGGCTGCTGCATGCGAATAGTATAGCTTGGTAATTGACCAACATGCAGCTGCGACGGAGGAATCTCAGAATGCTCGAAAATGCTGCGGAAGAATTCAGCAAAAAGATTCGCAGAATTGTCACTGGTGATGGATTTTTGGCGGCCATATGTTACGTCAAGCGGAATACCAGGTGATGTTTTGCGCGATTTTCTCTAAGGCCAGTCTGAATCCGATCAATGTACTCCACAAAGCAGAATTCATGTAAACTGCTGTACTCGGCTTCTGCGAGCTGTACATCAAATTTCTTTTCTGCAGTCCTAGAGCGAAAGTAACGTTTCGCAGGTTACGGAATTGCAGATTCCACCATTGTTGTTGGAAGTTCATCGAATGCTTCCGGGTCTTTACCGGAATCAAATCATGGATTATTTCGTAGATGTTTTTGTGTGGCCAGAAACGAGGAAAGAATCGACGCGCCCTGCCACATTGGACCGTAGCTGCGTGTAGATGGGCCTGCGTCCGGAGAAAGCCTAATGAAGCCATTAACCCTTTAACGGGCCGTGGAAACTAGCTAACGAATCGACTCCAGCTTCAGAGAACATAATCCTTACATGAGGAATAACACATATCAACATTAAAAAAAATTTTAACTATTGAAACAGTTGAAAAAATTGGTGGCAATATAGCTGCCACTGCCCGGCTAGCGCAAAATGTTGGTGGCAATATAGTTGCCACTGCCCGGCTAGCGTAAAATGTTGGTGGCAATATAGCTGCCACCTGCCCGTAAAAGGGCTAGTGTTAGATGTTGGTGGCAATATAGTTGCCACCTGCCCGGTTAGCGTAAAATGTTGGTGGCAATATAGATGCCACCTGCCCGGTTAGCGTAAAATGTTGGTGGCAATATAGCTGCCACCTGCCCGTAAAAGGGCTAGTGTTAGATGTTGGTGGCAATATAGTTGCCACCTGCCCGGTTAGCGTAAAATGTTGGTGGCAATATAGATGCCACCTGCCCGTCTAGCGGAAAACACTTGATGGTGAAAATTATCTTTTTGTAATTGAATTTTTGATGTTAGATTCAACAAAAACAACTAATAAAACTCATGATCAGACTCAACAGGTCCTAAACAATTCATATGCATTGAAAACTTAAGCAAAAAGACTGTATTTCAATGACTTTACGGGAAATTTGCTGTGGCTGCTATAAATCGAGAGTTGTTAACACAAAAATGGCTCAAAAATGAATAGTTTTTGATTTTTTCGTGCTTAAAAAAATCAGGCATGTTGCTAGACATCAGAACAAGTTACTACATAAGGTTTGAAGTGATAATTTATTGTTAAAGAAGAGAAAAAAATAAAATCGTTGGTGGCAATATAGATGCCGGCACCCGTTAAAGGGTTAACTGACTGACTGAAGAATGTCCAAAGTCGTAACCCCTCAAGTGTATGTACAAAGGGTGGGACACTTCAGCGAGGCACAACAGCCGTTATGATCAAGGTCATCATGATGCTGTTCAGGTGCCACACAGTTTTCATAGAACACGGATAAGACATCGTCCACTAAGGGAAGGTTTAGTAACCGTTCCCAATCCAATGACGCAATTCTCGAGTTAATCGCATCAAAATCGCACCGTGCAAAGTTATACTCATCGTATGCTCCGGAATCGGACGACTGATGATTTTCAATACTGATGTCCACTTTCAGTAAGAGCGTTTTTCTGTACGTGATCTATATTCGCGGTATATTATTTCTTTTTTGACATAGAAACCTGACGCAGACTAAGACACATCAATCCTGATACTGACTGTTTGAATACGTTGCTCCTTTCTTGAATTAAATCGTGAGGAACGGATACCACATCATTTTTATTTAAATAAATTTATACAATTGTGGTCAATGATATCGCGATATCGAGCACGTTGTTCGATCATGGAGAAAATTTTGAGTAAAGTTCAAAATAGGAACAACTAGGACAACTTCACACAGAGTTTGAGTAATTACGGATTGACAAACAAAACACTCAATTGAAACTGCACATGCACTCACCTAACATCTTCTTCAAACGACATCTCCCCAACATAATACTTCATTTTCAATATCGCACCGTCGCCTCTAATGCTATAATCTTTTCACACCTCTGTACCACACTCGTCAGACACACTCCGAAATGCACCAATAATCCCGACACCTCAGAAACAAAACAAAAACCAGGAGAGCGCCACCCCGAAACCGGCGAAAACCTGACACCGCTGTCCTAAAATGTTTAACTAAACAGACCCCGCGAGTCGCCTTCGTTTATTACTAGCTATCTGCTCCCCGTCGAATTGTCACCCCAACATCCTCTGCCGACCGAAAATATCTTTGCTAGCTGACAGCATTCGTCTCGCTTCGCGACTTAACGACAGGCTACCTACCCCCAGAGAGTGAAGCGAAAACATATCTTATCGCGTGAGAAACACGTCTAGCCGGACGGTGCCCTCAACCTGGTGGCTCATCCAATACAAACCACCTCCGGCCGCCCCTGCTCGGTAGCTCTCGATAGCTGACACGATACTAATAAAAAAAGAAACGCTGCCACACGAGAACGGAATATGTTTGTGGAAAAAAAACAAAGTGGTCAATTCACAAATCATTATGAAATACTCTTACGACCGACCGGTCTAGTTTAGCATGGGGAAGCGTGGTTTTTAGTCAATGAACAATACACACATAATCGTGCCTAGGCGCTCATCAATCAATCAGGCTTTTCGGAAGGTCCCCCAAGTTGGACAGCACACGTGAATTGTACCTACTATCAGTTGTTTGTCTGTCGAAAGCTGTCTGTTTTACACCCGTCGCCGAATTTGTGTTTTGTGTGTGGTCGATAACAACAACAGCAATGACCAATTATGTCACAATGACACGATTGCTGGTGACAATTGCCACTTGCAGAGATATCGAACCGATTCAGGCTGGCTGGAAACCGGTGGCAATAAAGCGTTGGAAATCTGAACAATCGGATTATCGCACCGCCATCAACAAGAGATATTGTTATTGTAATCGTTCGGATAATGACAACGGTGCAAATTGACTGGTTTATAATCAGATTCATCGGGAGTCCAGAGCCAGATTTGCAAGTTATGTCGCTAATGAGTAAACACATTGTATTGCACCAATTAGATACTCCATAGAATAAGGAACAATCGAGCCGATTCACAAAGTGGAATCACGATCAAACAACTTTACTCAGCAGAGGTGAGTATAACTTAATTAAAATTCATACACCCTGCATGACGATAAATATTCGTGTCAAAGAAAAATTCTTTGGAACGTGATTGAAGCTATATTTCACGGCCATATATTGAAACAGATGATATCCGCCACCTAACCTGTTCCAGCGAGAATCTTACGACGTAATCTTACGTCTGTCGTTTCTCATTTTCTGCTGAATCCATTTTTCTCAATTTCAAAACCGTAAAAAGACCTACATAGCCATTTTTATCCATCCTGCTTTCCATACTCCCTGAGTCGCAAGAAAACAAAAAAAAACTAGGGGAGGAGGGTATAATGTGCAACCATCGAGTTAATTGTAATCATTATGTACAAAAGAATTATACAGTAATTATTTTCTAATTTTTTTCCAATGATACAAACTGCACTGAAATTCAATTGAAACCCGCTTTTAAGAAAATTATTTCGATTTGTTTCTGGCTTGTTGATTTGTTCTGGTTTCCAAGAACCCAGTGTACAACTTTAGGGGGTAGGGGCTACAAAAATGTCCACGCTATGACACGTTGGATGAATATTTAAAAAAACGATATTCACTTCTGCACCTGAAACAAATAATATTTGTTCTAAATTTTCATTTTTTTTTTGTTTTTTTTATTAATCCGTTTATTTTTACAGGCTCAGTTACATAAGTTTAATGGAGCCAAACTCTTAACTATATTTCAACTAGCATATATCAACATGTTGTTTCCTTAATTCAATGGTTAATGGAATAGGAAACCGATTACTCGCGGTCGACTTGAGTTTAGAAAGGTGACACATTTTCATTAGGAAAAGGATGGGATGTAAGGAGATGTGTGTTTACACACGCACTCACATTCACATTCACATTCTCATTCACACTGACACTTCACACTCAATTCTTAAAACTATCCTTACATCTAATATGTATTTACAATTTAACATATTCTAATGTTAGTAGTAAGGGAACCGATAGCTCGCGAAGGACGAAAAGGAGGGGAAAAGGATGTATGAACAATCACACTCGAAGATCGATAGCTTTAAGGAAAACATATATTTGGAACATGTAATCAAGGTCTAACCGAGCCAACACATCTCTCACCGGCACATTGGACTGCTTTCCTCCAGCCCGAAGGGAGTTTTCCAAATTCGATCTGGCGACAAGATACAACTCGCACGACCAAACAACGTGTTCGATGTCGTGGTAACCATGGCCACAACCGCAGAGATTGCTGTCGGCAAGATTAAAACGAAAAAGCAGCGCGTCTAACGAACAGTGATTGGACATGAGTCGGGAGAAGGTGCGAATAAAGTCCCGACTCAAGCCCAGACTTTTGAACCACGAATTGAGGCTAACCTTAGGGATAATTGAGTGGAGCCACCGGCCCAATTCATCTTCGTTCCATTTGCGTTGACAGTTAACGATGGTATTTTTACGAACTAAAGAATAAAATTCATTGAAGGCGATTTGACGCTGATAAATGTCGCCTTCAATTGCACCTACCTTTGCTAATGAGTCAGCCCTCTAATTACCCGGAATTGAGCAATGTGAAGGGACCCAGACAAAGGTAATGACATAACAGCGTCTGGATAAAGCACTCAAAATTTCTCGTATTCTCTCAAGGAAGTACGGCGAATGCTTTTCCGGCCTCACTGAACGGATAGCTTCGACAGAGCTCAGACTATCCGTTACAATGTAATAGTGTTCAACAGGTCGTGAGGCGACGCTGTCCAGCGCCCTGTGTATTGCTGCCAATTCAGCAATATACACTGAGCAAAAATTTTCATGAAATAGAAAATAGTAAAGGTAAAGGTAAAGGTTTTTCGAGTGGACTAAACACATTTTAAGGAGAAGAGGTTTGAATGAAAATGACTTTGTCCCGCCTTAAATTGATTTTTTGATATTTCGAACATTTCGAACGAACTTGTTCTTATTAAGCGGACGTTCGCAGGTTCAATCGCTGAACTCTTTATTGTTTGAACTGCTCATTATCCCTTTACAATTTTCTTTTTATCATAAATGTGTTATTACTTCTACCAAAACTCGTCATTATAATATAAATATATTTTCAGACACAATTTTTGCTCGAGATTTTTGAATTACTTGCAAACAACATGTTTCTTCTTTACATGGAAAACATGTTTGATGCAGAAAAGTAAAGTTTCATTCATATTTTTCTATTTCGAAGCGTTATCCCACCTTATAATCAATTGCCATTTTCGCTTCAAACCAATGGAATAAGAAGCTTAATTCTACAAACGCGAAATCCAATTCGACTAACAACGATGTTATTGCAGAAGAATTATTTTTTTCGAAATTTTTCAAATACATCATTTCTTTCTCTCCGTAACATTGATCTATGGACAGAGACGAGTACAACAAAATCAAGACGGATCAAATTGGACGATTCCTTCCTCGAGTTTTGCCCTTACCAACACATTTGGCGAACCATTTTTATTTATATACTAGCTGACCCAACGAACTTCGTCCCGCCCAAAATAGATTTTTTGATTTGAATACTTTCAAACATCCACGTTTTCTTACTAAGTGAACATTAGTGAGTCCAATCACTGAACTCTTCATTGATTGATTACCCTTTGAACCTTTACAATTTCCTTTAACTATAAATTGTCTAGTACTTCTACAAACATTCCTTCCTTCTGTCCTTATAATATAAAATTATTTTCAGACACAATTCTCGTTCAAGATTCTTCAAGTATTTGGAAATAACATGTTCCTCTGTTGCATGGAATACATGTTTGATACAGAAAATATCACAAAATAAAGACAGCTCAAATCGGACCATGCCATCCCCGGGTTTAGGGCACACCAACACATTTGGCTTTCCATTTTTGTTTATATAGAGAGAAGATATAGGAATGCGTTATTCCGTCTGAAAATCCTTTTCCACTTTCGAAAAAAAATCAATTTCGTTAGCGCCAACATCAAATGGACTAACAACGCTTAGCTAATTGTAGAACACGTGAGAATTCTATTTTCCGATTTTTCTCTCCGCTATATAGATCTACGGGAAAAGACGAATGCAACGAAATATAGATGACTCAAATTGAACCATTCCTTCCTCAAGTTTTGCGCTTACCACATTTGGCCTTCCATTTTTATTTATAGATATATGATATGGAAATGTGTTATTTGGCCTGAAAATTCATTTCCACTTCCGAACAAAGATCAATTTCCAATTCGCAAACATCGATTTTACTAACAACGCTTATTATGATGTAATTTTTGAATATGTGGGAATTAATTTTCCAAATTTTCCGACCTTCCTTCAGGATTTTCCGATTTTTCTATTCATCATATTGATCTACGGGAAGAGACGAATACAACAAAATAAAGAAGGCTTAAATCGAACCATCCTTTCTTCGGGTTTTCCGCTTACCAACAGATTTTGGCTTACATTTTTATTTATATAGATATAAGAAATGGAAATGCGTTATTTCGATGAAAATCCATTTCCACTTACGAACAAAGATCAATTTCGATAGCGCAAACATCGAATGGACTAACAACGCTTACTACGATGTAATTTTCGAACATGTGGGAATTCAATTTCCCGAATTTTCCGACCTTCCTTCAGGATTTTCCTAAAACTTTCCGATTTTTCTCTTCATTATATTGATCTACGGGAAGAGACGAAAACAACAAAATACAGTAGGCTATAATCGGACCATTCCTTCTTCGGGTTTTCCGCTTACCAACAGATTTTGCCTTACATTTTTATTCATATGGATATAGAAGACATAGAAGTGCGTTACTCCATCTGAAAATCCATTTCCATTTTCGAACAAAGATCGATTTCGTTAGCACAAACAACGAATGGACTAACAACGCTCTTTATGATGCCATTGTAAAACATATGGGAGTTCAATTTTCGGAATTTCCTTCATAGTTTTCCGAAAATTTCCTGATTTTTTCTCTGTAACATTGATCTACGGGAAGAGACAAATACACCAAAAAAAAAGACGACTTAAATTGGACCATTTCTTCTCCGGGTTTTGCGCTTACCAACACATTTGACCTTCCATTTTTATTTTTATAGATATACTAGGTGTACCGGTAACAACGGTTTTACAACAGATGGCGTAAAGTGATTATTATTCCAGTGAATCAAATTTCCAGATATTCGTTGGAAAGCTACTGTCATTGCGCGTCTTTTCAGCATATGTCAAAAAGTTGAAGCCTGAACAACATAGTTTTTTGCCACTTCGAATATGTCGAATTTCGTACCAAGGAGAGTGTTCTTGCGGGGAGTGTTGCTTCATTACTTCAATATGGAGAAAAAATCTGCGGAAAGTCATCGCATTTTGGTGGAAGTTTATGGTGACCATGCTCTAACTGAGCGAACGTGTCAGACGTGGTTTGCACGGCTTAAAAGTGGCAAGCGGATCACCAAAAAAGATTGAAGATGAAGAATTGGAGGCTTTACTCGATCAAGATCCGCCACAAACGTAACAAGAACTTGCAGATACACTTGGAGTAGCTCGATCGCGTGTCGCGAAACCGGTCAAAGCATACTTGGAATCGCTAAAATGGGAGGTCCTTTCCCATCAGCCGTATTCTCCAGACATTGTTCCGTCCGATTACTACCTTTTTCAATCGATGCAACATGGCCAGGTTGACCAGCACTGGGGTGAAAGTGATCGTCAGCCAAAATTGCCACGTAGTCTGGAAAATACAAATTTTGATTTCACCATATATATATATATATATTGGGACTGTTCATATACCACGTGGACAACTTTAAGAGGGGTAGGGGTTACGACAAAGTCCACACTTGTCCATGTTGAGGGGGGAGGGGGTAGAAATAATGATCACGTGGACAAGTTAGCTAAATATTCAAAAAGAATGCCTTCACAAAAGGGGTTTTGCTGTGTGAGGTCGGTCGAACATCCATATTCAGTAAGTTACCTCTAATTCGACATCTAATTATTTGGACAGACCTGTAATGCGACACGAATAATTGGACATTTTTGTAAACATCGAGTTTAGGACCCAAATTATGGCCCCAGATTGAAAGTCGTCGACGTCGACACTGTACCACTGTCATCGCGAATGTTCAATTACAGGTCACAATCACCTCTAGTGCGACACTGAGTGATGCCTCGGCATATCGAATTAGAGGTAACTTACTGTATTTCTCATTACGTGGTTTTTTTTCCACTGAATGTACAATATTATGAAAATAACTGTAAACGATCGAAATATTTTCCATTGATAGTAGAGCATAAAAACGGAAGGTTTCAAAGTTGTGTAAAATGGCCGGATAATGCGGCGTAGAACTACAGAACTCGCAACGACCGATTTTTGCCAAAAAAAAATTTTGGAAGCACATCGTATTTTAGACAGACAATCGGGCTCGAGATTTTCTAGAAAAGGCCAACGAATGTAGATACGACTTTTTGAAAAACAGTCGCTATTAGCATTAGTCATCTTACAGTGAAAATTGTAATTTGAATAGCATACAGCATATGTACGAAATTCAAAACAGAATATCTAAGAGGATCACATCAAATTGCATCACGGAAAAAACGCTGTAGAAATTCGCCCAGTAGACCGATCCTTTTGAAAATTTTAGACAGTAAAATAAAAACTATTAAACAACTTTTGGCATTTTCTTTTTATTCATACTTCGAGCCCAAGCCCGTATGCTCGCACCTTCCTCTTTACCCCGTCCATAAGGTTCTGTACAACGTCAGGTTGTAGTTTTTTTGAACAGAAAACCATTTTCTCTTGAAGTCCGCCTCCGATTTGACAACTTTTGGGTTCTTCCGGAGGGCCTGCTTCATAATCGCCCAATATTTCTCTATTGGGCGAAGCTCCGGCGCGTTGGGCGGGTTCATTTCCTTTGGCACGAAGGTGACCCCGTTGGCTTCGTACCACTCCAACACGTCCTTTGATAAGTGGCACGAAGCGAGATCCGGCCAGAAGATGGTCGGGCCCTCGTGCTGCTTCAATAGTGGTAGTAAGCGCTTCTGTAGGCACTCCTTAAGGTAAACCTGCCCGTTTACCGTGCCGGTCATCACGAAGGGGGCGCTCCGCTTTCCGCAAGAGCAGATCGCTTGCCACACCATGTACTTTTTGGCAAACTTGGATAGTTTCTGCTTGCGAATCTCCTCCGGAACGCTGAATTTGTCCTCTGCGGAGAAGAACAACAGGCCCGGCAGCTGACGAAAGTCCGCTTTGACGTAGGTTTCGTCGTCCATTACCAGGCAATGCGGCTTCGTCAGCATTTCGGTGTACAGCTTCCGGGCTCGCGTCTTCCCCAACATGTTTTGCCTTTCGTCGCGGTTAAGAGCCTTCTGAACCTTGTATGTACGCAGGCCCTCCCGCTGCTTGGTCCGCTGGACGAATGAACTTGACAAATTCAGCTTATTGGCGACATCCCGGACCGAACTTCTCGGATCACGTCTAAACTGCTTAACTACGCGCTTGTGATCTTTTTCACTGACGGAGCATCCATTTTTGCCGTTCTTCACCTTCCGGTCGATGGTTAGTTTCTCGAAGTATCGTTTTGGTACTCTGCTGACCGTGGATTGGACGATTCCCAGCATCTTACCGATGTCCCGATGTGACAACTCCGGATTCTCGAAATGAGTGCACAGGATTAATTCACGACGCTCTTTTTCGTTCGACGACATTTTTACAAATTTACGAAAAATTTACAGTGAAGCATGGCCAACGTGATCTATACACTCTTATCTGATTATAAGCGAAAGCTGAAGATATAATTCCTAAAAATTAAATTTCTACAGCGTTTTTTCCGTGATGCAATTTGATGTGACACACCCTTTAAACTGAGTTTTTTTGTGATCAGAATGAAATGAAGAGCGATACAAAAGACTTCTTTGACAATGTTAGTGATAAATTGAAGAAGAGAGAGCAACCGTAACTGCTAATCAATCTAACGCTAATAAAGATCATTTACTTCAGATTATAATTAGAATTGAACCAAATTTACGTTCCAGGAACCAAAGCAATGTTGCGTTACCTCCAAAAAAGGATGGCTCCACTAAATCTCTATCTTCTGAGCGATCACGTCTCTTTCGAGAATTTTTTTTTTTTTTTATTTTCGCTATACGAAATGGTACAGCTGATTATATGCAGTAGAGTTTTGAACCAAATTTTGAAATGTACCGTCAGCAGAATTCCGTCTAGATATGTGTTCAGGTTAAGTACCATGTTTCAAATTATAATTTCTCTGTTTTTGTAAAGTATCCGAAAATTCATATTTGTTGCGCGCGAACAGATGATTGATGTTCACAAAACATAACAAAGGCTATTTTCGTTCATAGTCATATACTGAGTCCAATTCAGCTAATTATTACAGCACTATGAATGGAGTGCCAATGAAAATTGTCGCAATAGAGAATGATTTTTATGAGCGGAAATGTGTCACTATGCTATTTTGAAGAGCCTTTGAACAGGTCGTTATAGAGAAATTCGTCACTATAGAGAGATTTGACTGTAATAAAAATGACGCAAGTAATACTACGTTGAGACGACCAAGTTCCTCTAGGTGCCATTTAAGAAGAAGAAAAGGTACAGGATTCGAAGTGAAAAGATATCGGAGGCTGTATATAACCGAGTCCGCCCTGTATTCCATTTTTTAAATGATACATTCAATGTTTTTTTATTCCAGAACCGCAAAATTATAATCTATAACTTTGCTTAAGACACCATTTCGATCAAATGACCCGTTTTGGCGTTATAGTTCATTTTCTGAAATGATACCATTTCTGCGTAAGCCCTTTCCAAAAATTAGTCGTGTTCGTATTTAAAGAACTAATACTGTAAAATGGCACTGTACCTAGTACCGAACAAATTGGCAAAGTTTCAGCTAAATCAAAAGCATGAAATTAAAAAAATCATCGAAAATTCGTGTTGATTGGTGTATGCTTCACAAAGGAACTATTAGATGGTTTTCTATCGTTAGAAACCGCACTGGAATGATATAGGAAACATCATTGAACATTTTTTTAATTTGTTTATAAAGCAC
Organism: Toxorhynchites rutilus septentrionalis; assembly: GCF_029784135.1. Lineage (NCBI taxonomy): Eukaryota > Metazoa > Arthropoda > Insecta > Diptera > Culicidae > Toxorhynchites > Toxorhynchites rutilus. Next base: position 304,290,697 of record NC_073745.1, on the reverse strand, counting down.
GTTACAACTGTCACGCTTGTATAGTGAGATGCTGTCTTTTTGCCCTTATTGTCATCCTAGTAGAATGCTGTCATCATTTCCAAGAAAGTCAAATAGTTTGCCCAACAGACGCGTTTTATACATTTCTCCCCTATATATGTACAAGCCTTAAAGTTATTTTCGGAGAATGGGCTCTCCCGCCTTTTGTGCGGCGACAAAATGCTGCAAAGAACCAGCGAAAAGCCGCAAGGACACAATAACACGTTTTTACCATACACAGCAGACCGCAGGCAGAAGCATGTTTGGATGAAAAAAATATCCATCAAGCTATTTTTCCTTCCTACTTCACTCGTCATTGAAAAGAAAGCGGAGAAGGACGTAACATAAACCGATTGATAAAAATCGCAAACCGTCATCATCATTGTGTCGCGTTTCTGAAGGGTCGACACGGTAAAGAAAAGCTCTCTCAAAGAATCGAAACGCGCCTCGGCGGCGGTTGAATTGATTGCTCGTTGTTTACTTTTTGCGGACAGCAAGCGAGGAAGTAAATTCAATTAGCGCCCTTTGTCGGGCGTGCGTTTGTTCAATTTATGCAAATTGTTGTGTTGGACAGTCGTGATAGCCGTGGGAACTGCTGAGATGAGTTGAGTGAGATGTAATTGCATTTGTCGTCCAATGTTCGACATGCTACATGCTACATGCTACAAGTCAATGGTAAACAACAATGTATATGATACTTGCACCGGAACGCTCACTGCTCCAACATATTTGTTCTGGTGTTATTGTTTTTATGATCAAACTAGCTGACCCGGCAAACTTCGCCCCGCCCAAAATTTATTTTTTGTTATCACATCCACGTTTTCTTAGAAGCGCACGTTCATGGGTCCAATCGCAGAACTGTTAATTGATCTTTCAATCAACCCTTTAAAATAATTTTTTACTATAAAATTTCAGTACTTTTACCAAAACTCGACATTGTAATACTAGATTATTTTCAGACACATTTCTCGTGCAAGATTTTTTAACCACTTGCAAATAACATGTTTCTCCGTTACATGGAACAAATGTTTGATACAGAAAATATGATAGAATAAAGACAGCCCTAAATCGGAAAATTTTTAGAATTTTTCCATTTTCCTTAAGAGTTTTCCAAAAAATTTCAATTGTCATGTTTGATTGGAATATGTTTGGTTGAAATATGTGCTTTATTTGTATGGGAGCCTCACTTTAGAGAGGGGGAGGAGTGTCGAACTTCCATAGAAAAGTTTATCGATCCCTAAAACCTTTTTTTTTATTATAGTGACTTTCAACACATTTCGGTTGGTTCGTCACTTTTACTTCCATTTTTGGAAGAATGTCGGGAGTGAGAATTGAACTCGTGATCTCTGCGTGAGAGGTATGGATGTTACCACTATGCCAAATCGCCTCCACACCTCCTAAAACCTCTATATGCTAAGTTTGATTCCATTTGTTTGATTAGTTCTCGAGTTGTTCAGCACCCTCCCCCCACCTCTTTGGGGCTGTCCACATACCACGTGGACAAATTTAGGGGGAGTAGGGGTTATGAAAATGTCCACGCTTGTCCACGTAGAGGTGGAAGGGGGTATAGACTTTGTCCACCTGGACACGAATAATAAATACTTTTAACAATATAATCACCGATACATTCTAAATTAAATAAAAACTGTTCCATATTCAAGGCTTTTAAGACATTCCGCCAAACTCGAGTATTCCGTATTTACCAATAAACGAATTGAGCTGCCTGAGAGTGCTTCATATAGTTATACTAATATCATTCTTCTTCATTGAAATATATATTCTGAAAATAACTCACGTAAACTGTGAACGACCGAGTTATTTCCTATGATCCTATGACTTTCATAGATAGTGGTTATGCTTAACCCATTAACGACCAAGCTGTAAAAGTTATTTTTTTGACGAAAGCCATTGTTGTATTTTCGATTATTAACGCTAAAGGAACTCCAATGTTCAAGAATTATTTTTTCCCTTCTTCCATTTTCCGGGAAATGACTGTTCGAAAAATCGAACAAGTACAAACATACTGCGAACTAAAAGTCACAGAACAAGAACAGGAGAATGGAGGTCTCTAAGTATAAATCCAAATTAATCCACCTAAGGTGAGATGTGGCATTTTTTATTTCATGTAATTTTAACTTATTACTGACAGGCTTTTTCTTTCAAACGAAAGCATATGCTGTTATTTTTATTGTTAACTGTGGAGAAATGTCAATGCTTAAAAACTAATCTCTCCAATTTTCCATTTCCCGAAAAAATCGAACATTTTCCAAAACCTGCAAAGTACCAGAGTACTGCTAAAAAACAGTGGCATAGAGGGTTGGGAGGTTATTATTCGGTCCGGCGGAAGAATATTCACACAAACAATCTCATTAGAATCCTCGTTACACGTATTGATCATTTCCTCCAGCTCCTCCACAAAAGAAATTCTACGGGCCGCCATCACCTAAGGTTGTTACGGACAAAAAATCATACAGATTTTCGATAATATTTGCTAAATTAATCGATATTTGCAAACATTCACAACTGAAAATGCAGAAATAAATGAAAAAACTTCCGTCTTCTAAAGTAAACAAATCAAAATACGCAGCGGGGGTTAGATGTGTTGGTGTTGATTCAGCAGAGAAAAAATGTTCGTTATGGCCAACGTTCGATTTTTCTCAATTTCCCCGGCTGTTATTTTCCTGTATGCGGCTCAATCGAATGATTTTCGCTCTATATTACAATGTATGTTCTTTTATCACAACAATACTGTAGAAAACTTCACATATTTTTGTATTTTATTGGGGTTTTCAATTGAAATTGAAAACACCTTCCAAACGTACTTGCTTTAAATCGAATTTATTATCCAATAAAGTTACTCAATAATTATAATGAAATAATTGATATTGATAATAATAATAATAAAAAATAATTGAATGAAATCGATATAAGTGGTAGCTAATAAATAAAGCTATCTTTTGGTGCAAAAACATTACCATATGGTTCCTGACCAAAGACATGAAAAATTATCAAAGTTGCTGTTCGATTTTTCGAACGCTTGGCCTAAAATGGGTTAAACGTTCATAGCCCAAAACTATAAAAATTAAACGATTCCATTATGGTTGAGTTTTCATGCTATCACGCATACGGCTTATACGATTTTATATAGATTTTGTTCTATCTCGAGAACAGTTGGTCTTAGGATAATAATGCCCGTATAGTTTTTCGTGTAAAATCAATGTTTTGTATTTCTTTTTTCGAAAAGTTGCAAATTTTCGAGGTATTGGAATTTGGTCGATTTCCAGGAATTAATATTTACATTTGCGTAAAATGATCCATGCACCACTAGTCGTCAAACTTTAATCAATTGATCCAGTATTTTAATATTTATTTTTCTAAAAATTTCGCACGTAATGCAGTTGTAAAACGTTTAATTTGATGGATTTAAATACCTTTTAGAGGTGGAAAAAACTTTAAAATTTTCGTTTTTTAAGGGTTTTTATTAAATTTCTGCTTAAAATATATGATAAGCTTGTTTGTTTCTATCAATAAAATGAAGCTCTTCCCCGCAAAATTTTCTCATCTTTCAAATGAATGCAATTAAATCGTTCTAAGTAGCGTACTTTCTAATTTGGGTCAATTGAAGGCAGAAAAATAGGTCGCAAGAAATGTTCAATAATTCTTTTAAAATTGAGATGTGAGCTTGATTTCATAGTTGGGAATGAATGAATCGTAAGTTGTCTGATGTCAATTTTCCCCGCGAACACTTTAAAAGTCATTTAGACACTCAAAGCAGAATGTTCGATAAGTTCGATAAGCACACAACAACAAAAATATAGAGCAGAGGAATGCGACATCGTATATTTTGGGTGATTTTTGGAACGCTGTAACTCTGTCATGAAACAAAGCAATGACTGGATAATGTATAGAACATATTCACACTTTCACAACTGCCCATCGATGTGCTCTGCGATCGTTATATCATGAAATATTCATAATATAAAGGGAAAGGATAATTTTCCATTCGATCAAGAATATCTCTGTAGTAAAATGTTCGAATTAATCAGATTATTTGCATTATTACTGGCGAAGATGTTCGTGGATTTCCAGATGGGATAAGCACTCTTCTGGAATAAAACTGCGGACGTAAATTAGCTTTTTTGTATCAAATATGTAGGGCCTGATCACGAACGTCAATTCACGGTGAAAAAGAAATGAATTGTATGCAATTTGTATTTTATGTGATATCAACACATTTTTTGCAAATGTTTAAAAAAACGGGTACTAAAATTGTATTTAAGGGGGCCTCCGTAGCCACATTGGTTGCGCGTTCGCTTAGTAAGCGATCGATCGTGAGTTCGAAACTCAGGGCCCTCATTGACCATCTTTGTGTTGTTACAGAATAGCTACGTCCACTCAACAATCATCAGCGATGGAGATCGATCCACGGTCGAAATAAGATCGATTCATCCATACAACTGCTCTGCTCTGCCAAGACACATCGGGCTGCTGTTCTATAAATAACTCAACAATGATCAATCAACTGTCTCCGCTGTCCGGTCTAACTGGATAATGGAAGAACAGATAGAAAACTCTTACGCCTAAATGGCTGCTACTGTGTAAATGTGTGTACCATATGGAATGGTATAGAAGGGAATACTCTAACGCCGAAAAATGGCAACTGTGTAATGTGCTAATTATAGATATGATAAATATGTGACATGTACACGATTAAAATTCGGCTCTGTAACAGCTAAAATGCCAATGAGCCTGAAATAAATAAATGGGACAAAAAAAAATTGTATTTAAAGATGATAACTAGATAACCTTTATATCTTCGCTGATGATGATGAAAAAATATTGTATACTCACAAGTATTTCAAAATTCAACTCATATGAAACATGTGTTTTGTACTTTGTACTTGCTGGTCATTTTTCTACCATACAAAAACGTTTGGCCACACCAAAGCAGGTACAGCAGGGTACGCCTAGTAAAATTTGAAATAATATAAACTTAAATGGAGTTAAAATGGAATTTAGGCGCAATTCAGTTATTTCCCCAATTGTTTTAATCAAAAAAGGAAAATGTCCAGCTGAACAAAAGAGGGTAGGGGTATGAAAATGTCCACGCTTGTCCACGGAGGGGGAGGGGGAATCTAAAACCATGTCCACGTGGTATGTGGACAGTCCCTTTAGAGAAAGAGAAGGAGTGTCAAACCACTATTCATTGCTCCCTAAAACTTCCTTATGCCAGATTTGGTTGCATTTGCTTGATTCTCGAGTCTATGCAGAAATTTGTGTTTCATTTCTATGGCTCGTCTTACCCCGCCCGGCCGTCTTACCCCGTCTTCCCCTATGTCGTAAAAAAGACACTCCAAAAAGCAAGAACCATTGGCTTGTAGCATGTAGCAAATTGAATAGATGAAATTCCGCCTTTACGCACTGCTGGGATGTTTGTGTGTAGCGTTGTCTTCAGAGATGGTTGATGAAAAAACTCTAAAAGTTCAAACCCAACTTACACTTGGTACCAGCATCGGAATGATCCATCGGATTAAGAAGAGCCATGAGTTGAGAAACCTACAAGAAGCAGAAAGTACCCTAACAAACTCCGGAACAGCAACATTGTTCGGATATGAGGGCTTAAAAACCCATTCTGGATTATCCCAACCACTAGATTTTGATAGACGACGTGACATATGTCAAAAAGGATTCCACAACGTCACCGGGGCCTAAGTTTAACACTAAATCAGTTGGACAGATTGTACCGATTCTGGGTACGGCTGTTGCGGTAGAAAAATTTGGCCAAGAGGTGCTAGTTTGACAAGCCAATTGAACATATGGTTGTGATCGTCTACTTTTCTAACAAAAATAACCATAAATTCTTATTATTTGGACGAATGCTTGAAGAAGAGATTGCTTCTACTGTTTAGAAAGCACCTGGGGATTCCACAAATTGGTGATTATGAAGGGTTTCTTTACACATTTGGAGAAGAAACATTTCATTAGGATTCGTGGAGCTTCACGAAGCCTTCCAGTACCAATGCTGATTTGGAGTGATTTCGATAGGTTACCACAGCTCTCGATTTGTCCGGATATCCAGCGGATAGTCGTCTGGCCGCCCGTAAAGCATTTCTTCTTGATTTTATAGCAGCTTTCACCACGAGGGACCACCAGCGGGTTGCCCTCCTACCAGATGTAGAACTGCTTCTTGTTAGGGAGGTGATCGTCGTTTGATACTACGAAACCCACCTCTAACATAGCTTCCCCCACACGGCAACCCCACGCCGGTTGTGGTTGGGACTACTCCATCTCTGGTATCGCTCAGAGTGTTGATCGAGTTTGTTCTATTGTCGCAACTATTGTCACCGGAATAGCTGGTTTACCCTACGGCCGCTGGAAGCTCTGAGTTCAGGTTCACTGTAGTAGCTGGCCAGCCTCTACAGCGACGTGTGGAGTGTGTTCTCTGTACCCATCCGTATCGGTCGCCCAGAGATCTATTTGACTTAGCGATGTCAACTTTATGGACTTCTTGGATAGCCATTTGACGTTTGTTAGACGGGTTGCAGACTCCGACAGAGATCCCCCAGAACTGGACTGAAAGAGCTTGCCGACGAAGGTGAGGGAACTGCGGAAAAAAGGATTGGTATTGCGAGATTGCCGATCTTTGCCGTAAGTTGAGCTTATTCCGCAATTCTGGCAAAACATCGAAGGGGGGTTCCCAGTTCTGGTGCGTTTGTAACTTTCGCACTAGGGGGATCCAGCTACCCGAGGATACGGTTGCCTCGTTATATTTCACTTTATCCTGCGAGTGATACGAGAATATTTCGATACCATATGGTGTGAAACCCGTTGCTTTCCGTGGTATGCAATACGTTCTGGCTTGTTGGACGAGTTGCGGACCCAAAAACAGAGGCGTCAGAGGTGAGAGAGCCGAGGTAGTCGCGAAGGTCCAGGAACTGGTATTGCATTATTTCCGATATAGGCCCTCCAGTGGTCGTATTTTTTGGCGTCAACAGTTGCGTCCGGCAGTACGGTATTCCGTCCAGAATTCTCGCGGATTGTCGTTTTGGTTTTCAGAAAACCGGTACAAGCCGTCGAACGCTACAACTACATCATTCGACATCCTCATTCATTACATTAAATGAGCTTAAAAGTGAAAGAAAATGCGCTATCCACACATAATGGTACTGTGTATATATTATATTAGAGTGTATGGGAAAAAAGATACCTTAAAATTTTCAAACCGGACTTTCTTAAAAATGTTGATTCCCACGAAAAACTAAGCTATGCAAAATATCAGCCCAAACGGACGTCATTTACTAGTGTCGCACAGCCGTCAAAGTTTGAGTTTTTTGAAAATCGAAAAATCACCCATATCTCAAAATTTTATTTTTCATAATTTTTTAAATAAAGATTTTCTTTAAAAAGCAATCAATTTTTTATTCCAATGGCCGCTTTTTGGACAATTATTCAAATTTTTAAAAATCGATTTGCCTGAGACATATACATCCACCGACTGGACACCATTTGTTATAACCGTTATTTAGTTTGGAGATATTTGCTGCTGTGCCGAATACGCACTCAGTGTAAGCATTCTGTGTAATTAAATATGTACTAGTACTTTTTCGGTTATTCCTCAAAATAGGTCTCAGTTTCGGTAATCACTTCATCGTCGGTCTTCAATTTCTTGCCAGCGAGCATTCTCTTCAGGTCTGCGAACAGAGAATAGTCGCTGGGGGCCAGATCTGGAGAATACGGTGGATGAGGAAGCAATTCGAAGCCCAGTTTTTATTGATTTGTGATTTTTCCATATTTTTCACAATAACAAAAGTTGCTTCACTCTCAATGCTGTAACTCACGAACCAATCGACCGATTGCTGTCAAATTTTGACACGTATCCATTGAAAGATGGCTTATGAACTTTTCAGAACTTGTCAAAGGAAAAGAGGCTCTGAGAGCCCATCATCAAAGATTCTCGAGGCCCAGACCAGGAACCAAGGTGTTTCGGGAGGTCCACCTGGCCACAGAGTAATAATACCTATATAATGTGATTGCAGTTTATCTCTGCTGATTTACCATAAATTGTTTTGCTCTATGGTTGTGATTTATAATAATAATTACAATTCGACAGTCATCCAGTTAGCAAATAAGTCGGTGGCAGCGAGAGCATTCAAAATGGTCCTTCTCAAGACTGAGAGTTTAGGTTATGTGTTCTGAATTGGCCTTCTTCAAGGCTAGAGTCGAATGAAAATTTAAAACCTACATAATTCCACACTCTCTTTCTCTTCTTCCTCAATTTGTTGACTTTAAACAGCGATCAGCCAACATCAAGTTTTAAGAAAGTGTTCTAGTGTGGAAGCACGAGTTTCAGACGGTTTTCAAGCTCTGAACAAATAAAATGAATAATATTTTTACTATCCTTTACTTTATTATTTGTTTATTAATCTTTCAAGAATACAAATTCAACCAAACAACTAAAATTATCGTTCACATGCTGTTCGATTTCAGATGTCAGCCCTTTTGGTTATCTGAAACAGAAGATTCTTAAATAGGAAAAAGCCAAAAAATAAAGTTTTTAATCACCATTTGAGACCATTTAAGAAAAGAAACTATTTTTTAGCATGTTTTTTTCGTGACAATTCCTATCTATTAAAAAAGTAAAATAAAAAACTTAGATTTTGTATTGGTTCATGCGATGAATCGTTATACATGAAAGAGAATTTTCCCACATAGTGGGGGTAAAGTGGTCACGTAGGGTAGAGTGGTTACCTGCTTGTTTGGTAGTATAACAATTGACTTTTGACACACTTTATGTTTGAAGAGTTTCATGACTTTTGAGTCATCCTGTTCTTCAGTGGAGCTGTAGCATGTCAAAATATAAATAAAAAACAAAAATCGCTCTCTCGGTAGCCATTCGCAAATTCGAGCATTATTTCCGGATTGGATTTGGCGTCAAAGGGCAGCACGTGCAAACCGGGCGTGAAGAAGGTATTTTAATGCTTTGAGAACTGAGTTCTTCGGTTGAAACTGAAGGTGAAAAATTGTTCCGCTTCCGGTAACATGCAAATCATGAATAAAATTTGTTCCATTGACATTGCCGACCATATCTACCCTCTTTTTAAACGGTTTTATTTACATTCACTCGCCTCCCTCCCTGTGGATCGATTGATCTGAAATTTGGAACACATCTTTATATCTACTGTCATTTCAAAACTGCATATTCCATGATTCTGAAAATCCAAGATGGCGCCCACTATAAAATAGCGGATTAGATATTTTCTCAAATCCCCATTAATATGGGCATCAAATGAAGGGTCTTGAGTAGTAAAACACAGCTACTTATGGAAAATACAAATCCAAAATGGCGGCCTCTACAAAATGGCGGAGTATATATTTCCTCAGAACCGCTTCAATATGGATATCAAATAAAAGATCTTGGTATACAGTACTATAGGTAGGTAGGTAGAATGAATGCAAATTTAAAATGGCGACGGAATGGGGTCATTTTTTTCAAAACCCCCTCAATATGGGAATCGTGTGATAGGACTTGATTAGTAGAATAAAGCTATTCATGAAAAATGTAAATCCAAGATGGCAGCCGCTACAAAATGACGGATTACATATTTTAACGTGGGACTACGTCTAACCGGAGTATATGAGGGGTTGAATGAAAACAGAACATGCAGGAAAAAATTAAAGATTCCGAATGCTTCTAACTCGAACATTTCTAACTGGATCGGAAAGATTTTTGCATCAATTGATACATAATATTTGTATGCTTCTATCGTAATTAATAAAATGTTATTTTTCAATAGATAAACAATTGAATAACTGTGAAATGTCAAGCGTTATCTAAACACCCTAACTGCCTAGTTTTGATTGGCCCGATTTACGGTTTCCCGAACACAGACTTCTAAATCAATGTACCTGTGGGAATCCGCTTTGCAAATACATGAAAGTCGGGGGTATTTTTGTTCCGACTGAAATGTGTTTCCCTAACACAGACTTCAAATCCATGAAGCGTGCGGAAATTGGCATTGCAAATACATGCAATTCGGGGGCATTTTTATTCCGGCTGAAATGTGTTTACCTACTACAGACTTCTAAACGAAGGTGTCTGGGGAACTCAGAATTGCTAATACATGCAAATCAGGGGCATTTTTGTTCCGACTGAAATGTGTTTGTCTAACACAGACTTCAAAGCCAAGATGTCATCATACCAAACGTAAAAGGACTGTCATTAAATTCACGTGTAACGAAGAACAAAATCTATCCAAATTCATGAATTGATCTCACAAAGCTAATATATTGAATTCAATTGAAATTGTTGGAAATTGTTTCATTCAATCAAAAATTGAATCAGTACAAACTAATGATTGCTAAGCTAAGATAGTCCCACGTCAGCCTTGCGGTTATATCATAGATATAACCCACCCTTTTTTTCTGAGCCGCATTTTTTTTTCTGAGCCGCATTAATATGGGTAACAAATGAAAGAGATTGACTAGTAGAACGTAGTTATTTATGAAAAACACAAATCCAAAATGACCTTTTCTCAATGCCTCATCAATAGGGTGAAAAATCCAAGTCCAAAATGGCCGCAGTCCCCAAATAATCAATTGATTTTTCATATGATTTCTTTCAAATACAGTACTCCTTGAAAATATTTCGAAGAAAATTAGGTAAGAAATAAAATATTTGAAAAAATTGTTAAATGCTTTTATTGTAGACACAGATGCACTAAAAATGGGTGGGTTATATCTATGATATAACCGCAAAGTTGACGTGGGACTAGCTTAGCTTAGCAATCATTTGTTTGTATTGATTAAATTTTTGATTGAATGAAACATTTTCCGAATTCAATCGAATTCAATATATTTGCTTTGTGAGTAAAAAGATTGAATAAATGCCATGTAAGGTCAATTCATGCATTGTGATAGATTATGTTCTTTGTTACAAGTAAATTTCATTTACGTTAGGTATGATACCTAGGACATAATATGTGAACGGAAGAATTATCAAACGATTATTTTATTTTACATTTCCATCTGAAGTTCGTAAGTGTACGTACTTCTCGAACAGCGAATTTGGTTGATTTGATGAACTTCAGGCACTAAGTGACAGAAATTCAGTGAGCAGAAGATATGAAGGCACATCCTTCAATGCAATCTTGACTAACCGAACCAAAGCGTCGTGTTCGTACCCGTTTTTGTAATCCGTGTTAGGAAAACACTTTTCGGAGTGCAAAATAACATGCGGGTGCAAAAGTACCCCCGGCTTGCATGAATCAACAACTTTAAAATTATACTTTTCATATTATAGAGCCTTTACATTTGAATGTTCATTCACCTCTTATGTCTGCAAGATTTTCCCAGGTTCCTATGTTTAAAAGACCATGTTAAGGAAACATATTCTAGTCTGCACAAAGGCAATCGAGTTCGAAAGTACCCGCAGTTTGAATTTATTTGCAATGCCGATTTTCCCAGACACCTTGGTTCAGAAGTTTGTATTAGGTAAATATATTTCAGTCGGTACAAAAATACCCCCGACTTGCATGAATTTGCAATGCCAATTTCCCCCACGCTCCGTGGATTTGAAGTCTGTGTTAAGGAAACATATTTCAGTCGGAACAGAAATGCCCCCGAGTTGCATGAATTTGCAATGCCAATTTACCCAACACTGTTTGGTTTTGAAGTCTGTGTTAGGGAACACATTTCGGTGAGAACAAAAATCCCCAGACATTCATGTATTTGCATTGCCGATTTCCCCAAGGCTGCTTGGTTATGATGGCTGTGTTGGAAAACCGTAAATCGGGCCAATCAAAACGAGGCAGTTAGGGCGTTTAGATAACGCTTAACATTTTGCAGTTATTCAATTATTTATCTAATGAAAAATAACATTTTATTAATTGCGATAGATGCCTAGAAATATTCCCTATCAATTGATGCAAACATCTTTCCAATCCAGTAAGAAATGTTCGAGTTATAAGCATTCGGAATCTTTCATTTTTTCCTGCTTGTTCTGTGTTTAGGTTTTCATTTCACCCCCCGTATACTCCGGTTAGACGTAGTCCCACGTCAAAAACATATAAAAATATAAATATAATATATAAAATATATATATCGAAGAATAATAAGAAACTCAGAAACGTAGCTTCATTGTGTTGCTGTTTGGGCAAGGTTAATGATAAAATTCAACTGGAAGACGAAGCCAGCCTTTCTCATGATGTTTCCCTTCATACTGTTGATTAGAGCTTGATTCATTTAGAATCCAGAATCACAAAATCAGTTGTATTTTGGGATTGGTTGAAGATACAAAGCATGTTTTAGTATCAAAATACACATGATTCATCTTTCTTTAAAAAAAAAAATTCAAATTATTCCTTTACCCTTTGAAAAAATGTACGTCACATCGAAGTTCCCCTGTAGTTGTTTCATCAAATCACTGCATAGTCCCAGTGATTTATTGGTCAGACGACTGAAAGAAATGACATCTGGGAGTGTATTTGGTACTGTGTCAGTTGGAGATCAGAATTGTTCCATTAAAATTTCAACTGTGAATAAGGGAAACAACCCCACTGGGATCGCAAACGCAAAAACCATCGATTTCGGTGCGTTCCACTGAAATTGAATCAATCTAAAGTTATTCTCGCTATCGATTTGATCCTGGTGACGCAACAAGAAGGCAAACAAGCAGCGAGACGATAACATCAAACACAAACCGATTACATCGGAAAGGGTAGAAATTGGTCGAGCAAATTTCTTTCTTTCCGCTAAACTTGCTTTGGGTTACTGGTCTTTTTCTTTCTTAAAATTAATGAAATTGGTAGCGGTACATGTTGAAAAAGAACGGATCACGTCATACAACCGGATGGCTGATGCCATAAATGAAGATGATTGGATAAGATTATGAAATAAGAAACTTACTTGTTGATTCGCAGTCGGAAGCATGCGCTGCCTCCAAACCACTGACTTCGGAATTATGAATGATTTTCCCACCCCTAACCAAGAAGAACAGAGTGGGAGAAAACGAAGATATTATCATCTATTATGAATTTTTTTTTTCTTCTAACTCATTTGCAGTTTAATATTCAAAAATGAAGAAACCCAGGCCGAAAATGGGCTGTAAAAAGGATCCTGCCTCAACCTCTGATGCCGTGACTGTTCGTTGTCTGTCGTTCTCCGGAAATCCCGGTACAGCTGGTATTTGCAATGAAAACAAATTATTACAGTATTAATGTTGACCCCGGATTCTCTTTTACATCATCCCTACCATATTTTTTTTCACCTTAAAGAGTGTGCACTTTCGCATATTTTCTTGTCCAGTTCTGCTACTAGAGGGATCAAAAGTTAATTAAAAAAACATGTTTTATCAGGATCGACACCCACCGTATCGGAGCGCACAGAGGTTGTCCTGGAATAAAATAGAAGAGGGAGAAACGAAAACCATTTGGCTGCTATCTCTTTATCATGATAAACTCAAAGGCAGCCAGTCAACCACCCAACCACCCGAACCAGCTGATGTTGAGCTGTGCTGTAAGCTAAAAGAGGGTGGAAATACACTTTAAAGCTACTGTGGTGATGCGTTACGAAGGCGTTGAGAAGACCCGTCTTCAATCTGCTGGAAGCGTAAGTGGTTTAATATGGAAGAGGTCATTTGGTCCCGATAAGGTAGTGCAAGTTGTTCTACCGATTGAGCAAGCGAGGTGTTCGGGATAAATGATTTATCTGGTAAGTTTAACTATCGGGTGGTAACTTTTCCCATTATTTACACAAAGTGCTGGAACTAGTTTGCGTTGTTTTCACCGCGCGTATCACTTGTTCTAGCTTCAGTACATTCCCTCAGGAGAGGGAATTCAACCGAACAGGAGGAAGTACGAATGTCGATGTGCATTATGCAAATGTCATTCCGGAGCTGGATGTAGTCTTGGAGCACCATGCATGCTTTCAAGCAAAGCACATATCACCGAGGAGAATGATGCCATTTGCATCTAGTGGACTTCATGACAGTTCTTTGCAATTCTAATGCGATGAAAAACATCCTGTGTGATTACTCACGCTCCTCCGTTGGTGACAAATCCAAATGAAAGTGTGTCCCAATCTGTCTCGTTGTGTACGTTTATGGTCCACCGACTCTCGGGTGATACAGTCTAACAATCACTTCAGTCGAAAGCTGTCACGTAGATTTAGCTTTGAGTCGTCTGAGTCATTCCAACGTTGGGCAATGTTTGTGATTCTGTTTAAATGGGGATATTTGGCTTCGGGAGGAATGGTGTTGCAAGAAAAAAAAACAAGAGGATGGAATAAGCAATGAACAAGCGGTGCTTTATGCGTCTGGGAGGATTTCGTAATGTAGAGGTTAGCCGGGGGGTAGCCCTCGAATAGTCTGGTGCTGGTGACTAACTGCAGTGCAATGGGCACTTCAAACGCGTTTATCGCGGACTCATAACCGTATGAAATTATGGTTATTTGTTGAGCACAAATAATCGACACTGTTCGAGCATTATAAAAATGTTAGTTCTATATTTTTGTGATGCGACAATTGCCAAATATTTTCATGTTTATGGGTTTTCTGTTACTTTCGACTCTTTTTCGAAATTATGACTTTTTCTTTGAAACGTAAATAATATCCAATACTTTTCTGATCAAAATCAAAGTCGAAATCCAAATCAAAAAACTCCTCAATAGAGTTGATAATTGGTAAACACTGGTAAAAAGTATATTAAAAAATAATATTTGAAACGATAATTTTGTCATCGTTTTATTTTATTTTTTTTAATTTTCTATCATTACTATTTAACCTAATAAAATGTTAAACTAAAAAATACCGACCTGAATGGCATACAATGCCACAATGTGGGTTTTATGAAAATGAAACTAATTCTATCCAAACTAAACTCCGTCTGCGAATGACGGATCTCTATAGTAGCATGTCCGAAAAAGAACCTGAAACTATTGAGAACCAGAGCAGTGGGTCCAAAGCCCCAAAAAAGGAGGATGGTTGTAATAGCTGTTATCCATGGTTATTATAGGAAAAAAGTAATGGATAAACCCCTAAGCCAAGGTGTTACGCGACCCGTGCCGAGGGTTGAATGGTATGGGGGGTTTCATCAAATACCTTGCATATAACGGAACCTGTGGAGCACCGGGGCGCCCTCCACAGTATTTTCCGCTCTTACTGCATTAAGCGGGTCACTGATGTAGCTGACCTTCTTTACCGCGCAACTCGTGGGACTCACATGAACAATCCTAACAAGCTTTTCGGGTTCCGGCAGCCTCACCCTGAATAATGGAGACGAACAAAATGCTGGACAGAATAAAGTTTATTCAGGTGAACTTTCATCACGCCAAGGGAACAAGCAGCGTTCTATGCAGAAGGTTCATTCACGAAACATTGGATGTGGCTCTTATTCAAGAGCCAATTCTAGGATTCGAGGAATCTCTACACAAAAATGTAAGTTTCTCTATGACAGCACACAAACTGCACCAAGAGCAGCAATTCTTATACGGGATAACATTAGGTATGTACCGATCACAGAATTTATCAACCGTGACATCGTAGCAATACAATTGGAGGTTCCAACGACCCAAGGGAAAACCGTTATCATCGTCGCTTCGGCATATTTCCCAGGAGACAACGTTGAAGTTCCTCCATTTGAAGTTGCTATGCTGATACAACATTGTAAATTAAATAACAAACAATTCATTATAGGATGCCTACCATACGATCTGGGGCAGTAGCGACATCAATGTTAGAGGTGAATGTTTGCTTAAATATTTAATGTCAAATTATATTAACATTTGTAACCAATGGAACGACCCAACATTTGTTAACTCTATTAGACAGAAATTTCTTGTTCTAACACTCTGCAGTTCTAAACTATCAGATGAGATACAAAATTGGCATGTGTCAAATGAAGAATCTCTATCTGATCATAAACATATAATGTTTATTTATAATTCTGGTAATCTTTTGTTCGAACAATTCTGAGATCCGAGAAAAACAAATTGGGATAGTTATCATTCCAAACTTCAGGAGAAAATTTTGATATCAGTGGAAAGTATTTCTTCCACTGAACAGCTTGAAATAGTTTCATCAGAATTGGAAATCAATATTAAATCCACCTTCGAAGAAAACTGTCCACTGAAGCAAAAAACTTCAAATAAGGATGCATCTTGGTGGAACAAAAAACTTGAAAGGCTTAGAAAATTGTCTAGAAAACTTTTCAACAAAGCAAAAATTACCTCTGATTGGACAGATTACAAAAACTGTCTAACAGAATATAACAAAGAAATCCGTAAATCTAAGAGAAGGGATTGGAAGTTCACCTGTGAACAAGTAGAAAGTTTACCTGTTGTAGCAAGACTTCAAAAAGCCCTTTCTAAGCATCATACCAACGGACTTGGTAGTCTGAAAAAAGGAAATGGTCAATATACAACCGATTCCCAGGAAACACTTAGTATCATGATGGAAACACACTTCCCAGGCTCAATCCAATTGATTTCCGGACACGCACAGGTCTTCAACACAGCTCAACCTTGTCTAATCAGAGACGAGAATAGAGCTAATAAATTGGCTAGGGCGGTCTTCACGAAGTCAAGGGTTGAATGGGCAGTGGATTCCTTGAAGCCCTTTAAATCTCCAGGACCAGACGGGATTTATCCGGTGCTGTTACAAAAAAGCAAGGATATCACTGACCCTCTTCTAACGGAGATGTTTAGAGCTCGTATGGTACTAAGCTACATTCCTAGTAAATGACGAGAAGTCCGGGTTATAATTATTCCCAAGGCTGGCAAACGTGACAGGACGACTCCCGAAGCGTATAGACCAATTAGTCTAACATCTGTCATCTCAAAAATGATGGAAAAGGTCATTGATCTCCATATCAAATCATCATATTTGAACAGGAGACCATTGAACAAATTTCTATTTGCCTACCAAGCAAAGAAATCAACTGAAACAGCGCTTCACACGTTAATTTCAAAAATAGAGAAGTCTTTTGATGCTAAAGAAATCTCACTTACAGCTTTTCTTGATATTGAGGGAGCATTTGACAATGCATCATACAACTCTATAAATAAAGCTATGAAAAAATGTAGTTTTGACATGTGCATCTCCAACTGGATACATGCCATGCTAACCAACCGACTAATAACAGCTAAATTAGGAGGATCTACTCTAACAACGAAACCAACTAGAGTTTGCCCTCAAGGAAGAGTTCTGTCTCCTCTGTTGTGGTCCCTAGTTTTCGACGATCTTCTTAATAACCTAGCTAATTTAGGATACGAAGTCATTGGTTTTGCCGATGATATAATCATCTTAGTTAGGGGTAAATGTGAGTATACTATTTCCAATAGAATGCAAACAGCCCTTAACTACACACTCAAATGGTGCAACTTGGAAGGACTTAGTGTTAATCCTTCAAAAACAGTCACAATTCCATTTACCAGAAAAAGAAAGTATAAGATTCCACCTCTTAGATTGGGAGGTGTACAATTAGAGCATTCAAAACGAACCAAATATTTAGGTGTCATGCTTGACCAAAAACTGAATTGGAACGACCAACTGGAGTATGCAATATCTAAAGCCCAGACTGCTCTCTGGAGTTGTAGTAGTATATGCGGGAAAAAGTGGAGACTAAAACCGAGAATGACTCACTGGATTTACTCGGCAATTGTGAGACCCAGACTAACATATGCTTCGCTAGTGTGGTGGCCTAAAACTACACAAATATCAGCTCAGAAAAAGCTCGATAAACTACAACGTCTGGCATGCTTATCAATAACTGGAGCAATTCCTAGCGCACCTTTCAAAGCCCTAGATGCTCTTTTATACATTCTACCCTTGCACCAATATGTGCAACTTGAAGCGGAAAAAGGTGCTCTTAGGCTGGAACGTATAATACATTTTCTAGAAGGAGATCTCACAGGGCATTTACAAATCCTGAAAGATTTTCAACTGAACACTATAGTAAGCATGAATGAAGACTGGATGGAAACAAAGACTAACTTCAGTGTTCCCTTCAAAGTGATTGAATTCAATCGCAACGAATGGGAAGAAGGTGGTCCTAAAACTCGTCCAGGATCACTCGTGTTTTATACCGATGGATCTAAAGTCTGCTTCATTTAATATTGGAACACAAACAATTGCGTGTAGTTCAGTCATTTATTAACGAATTCATAATTTGTTTTTCATACAAATGTAGCATTTTCTTTACTCTTTCATAAAAAAAAAATTATTCATTGTTGTTTCGAAGAAATTCTCGTACTTTTCCCGTAATACGACACATTAGGCGGCGCACACCCTTTTCGTCCACCGTTTTGGCGACTTGATTCCACCAGTTCTTCATTTGAGTCATGTTCCTAACAAGTTTTCCCTTTGCCTTAAGCCTCCGCTTCGTGATTGCCCAGTATTTCTCTATCGGCCGGACCTGGGGTCAGTTTGGGGGGTTGAGATCCTTCGGTATTACGCTGACCCCGTTCGTTGCGTACCATTACATAACCGTTTTGCTGTAATGGCAGCTTGCGAGGTCCGGCCAAAACATTACTGGACGGTCGTGGGCACGAATAAACGGCAGAATCCGTTTCTGTAGGCACTCTTTTTTGTAGACTTCTGATGTCATTGTCTTGTCAGTGAGAAAGACTTTGGTTTTCTGTCCACAACTGCATATCCCCTGCCAAATCATGTACTTGCGGGCGAATTTATCCGCAAACACGAACTTAAATTTTGCAGGTACATCCCCCCGAGCCGTCGCCAAATAAAATTTTTGACCTGGGATTTGCCCAAAGTCCGCCTTCACGTAGGTCTCATCGTCCATCAGAATACATCCGTCGAACTTGGTCAGCACTTGGTCGTACAGCTTTCGAGCACGGATTCTGGCCACATTGTTCTGCTTCAGCGTCCGATTTGGCTGTTTGCTGGCTCGGAATGACCTTATTCCTTCCCGGAGACGAATTCGTCGCACCGTACTGTGAGCGGCCTGGAACTTATTGGCCAAATCGCGGTCTGAAAGATTGGGATTCCTCTTGACGGCCTTGATGACTTTCCCACGCAGTTTCCGGTCGACAGTTCCACTCCGACGCTTCGAATGCGGCTTCCGAGCCGTCGTCAATGTTTCCTTGTACTGCTTGATAACACGCCATACGGTATTTCTGGGCATTTTAAGCTGTTTAGCTAGCTTAGATGCCGACAACAATGGATTTTCAAGAAAACTGTGCACAATTTTATCTCTCCGTTCGGCTTCCATGGCGGTTGTTTACAAAATGCTATCGTTTGGTGTTATGACATAAATACATGGTGAAAGGTAATGAATTTCCCGACACGTGGGTGAAAAAAGTTTCCAAATCCGTCCACTAGGAGCGCCACAATGAGCAAAAGAATTTGTTCCAATATTAAATGAAGCAGACTTTAAAATCGATAAATCTACGGGAGCTGGTATTACTGGACCAGGAATCGACATGTCGATTCCAATGGGACAGTGGCCTACAGTTTTCAAGCAGAAATACATACAAGCTATTCTAACATGTACAAATATTTGTTTGACTAGGAAATACAGGTATGCCAATATCTGTATCTTCTCAGATAGCCAAGCAGCTCTTAATGCAGTAAAAGCATACACATGTCAGTCAAAGCTGGTTTGGGAATGTATTTTATCCTTTAAACAACTAGCTGCTACTAACGAAGATAACCTATACTGGGCGCCTGGTCACTGCGGTATAGAAAGTAATGAAAAAGCCGATCTCTTAGCAAGACTAGGATCTTCAACTAAATTCGTCGAGCCTGAGCCATTTTGTGGATTACCTACATCATGCATGAAATCGGAGCTCAAAACCTGGTAAATATCAATGATTGAAGCCAACTGGAGGGCTCTATCAACACCAACACAATCCAAATTATTCATTACACCTTGTAACAGAATAACACGCAACCTACTCAGCTTGAATAAGGCAGATTTGAGTACATTAACCGGTCTATTGACCGGACATTGTCCGAGCAGGTATCACATTAAAAAAAACGGAAACTGGCAGATAATAACTGTCGTTTCTGCAATTTCGAAACTGAGACTTCGGAACATTTACTGTGTCAATGCAGTACACAAATTCAGCGAAGACTGCGAATTCTTGGAAAGGGCATTCTTATGCCTAACGAGATTTGGTCTGCTGAACTAAAACAGGTAAGGAACTTCATAAAGAAAGTCATACCTTCGTGGGGGGATATGCAAAGTCCTGGTGCGACTATCACTAATTCCCTGAGTGATGGAACGAACTGACACTGCATACATAGCAAACTAGAGTGCACTACAATAGATCAAACTAATGGTCGCAGTGGTACAATGCTCCTACAGAAGAAGATCCAAACTAAATAAACACCACTTCAACAGTTCTCAAACGTATTTTTCCAGAACCGACGCCGCGAATTTTCTTTCGTGTAATATCTTGACTGAAAACGGATGTCTAAAAGTGGTTATTTGAATTTTGGTAAGAGAAAAATTCTCGCCAGAATTTCACACACATTGATAGACAGCATTTCGAAAACAAATCATTTTACTATAAACAAATTAAATCGCTCTCAAAATTTGCATCAGCATAACTAAGCGACAACAAATTTGTGCCAATCAATTTAAGCGAACTGCTTTGAAAAAACCACGGTTTATTCTACGCATTTCGCCCATCTCTCAGGCAAATTGTGAAATTCTTCCCAAATTTGTTCTTCCCAAATTTGGACTGAGTGAGTCCAAAACGCCTTTTGTCGATCGGAACCTATTGTGCTAAAGGACCAAAGGGGAGACGAAGATCGAAAAGGAAATAATAAGGAAGTGGAAAAAACTGAGAAAAAATCGGAAACGGCAGTACAGAGAATCCCAAATGTCGAGCCGTTTATTCAAACTCATCCGAATTTTTTTTCTCAGTTCGACTGAAAAGTAACAAAGTAAAATAATTTTTTTTTGCAAAATTCAATTTTATTATTCAACATAATTGCCTTCGGGAGCGATATAGCGATCTTATAACTTTTCAATACAATTTTTATAGTACTCTTTCGTTTTTTTTCGTGTATACACATGTCAGTCAAAGCTGGTTTGGGAATGTATTTTATCCTTTAAACAACTAGCTGCTACTAACGAAGATAACCTATACTGGGTGCCTGGTCACTGCGGTATAGTTTTTTCGCAATAACAAAAGTTGCTTCACTCTCAATGCTCACTCACTTACGAACCAACCGACCGATTGTTGTCAAATCACGTATCCATTGAAAGATGGTGCTTTGTGATAGTCAAGTAGATTTTTGCAAGAGGCGCCATCTACACATCAACCGTATGAACTTTTCAGCCGAACTGTTATGTAGGCTGCAATAAATACATATACTGAAGTACTGTAAAAAATTGTTTTTTTTTCGATAACTATGCTGCTGTTCTACGCATAGTTGTCCCATGTTCCAAAATCAGCCACTGAGAAAAACGCAATTAAAGTTTTCTAGCATTTTTGCCTACCAGAAACTTTTGACGTAGGATTACGTCTTTCGGGAACATATTGGGGTACATATTAAAAATCGAAAATCGAGCACATCGTTAAAATTGTCCAATTTCAAACGCTTATTGCTCAGTCATTTCATGATGGATTGATTAAATTTTTGCGTCAATCGATTTCGGCACTCGATAACAATTTTTTATATTGAAGAAAATTATATATCTTATGAAAATAACTATCGAACAATTAAAAAATCTCAACCCCTATCCTAACGAAAATACCCACTTCTGATTGGTCCAAATTGACGACACATGCGGCGGTTCCCTAGCGGAGACATCAAAACCAAATTGCCTGGGGGAAATCGGCATTGCAAATACATGAAAGTAGGGGGAGCTTTTGTTCCCACCGAAATGTGTTCCCTAACAGAGACAACATAACCAAGATGCCCGGGGGTAATCGACCATTTTTATATTGCAGGTAAGGTGAGTGATACGTTTAATTCTTGCAAATAAAATTTAAATTTGGAACTTTAATGTTGGTTGCTTCGTGAAATGTATTGTTTTGTTAAAAATTTAGCACAAGGGTAAGCGTAAAATTGTATGGTAACAGTTGTGTTAAAAATGACTTGATATATGAAAAAATTTGTTTCAATTTTTTTGAATAAAAACCAAAGTGTGTTCTCGCTCGGAAACGGGTCGTTAGGTTCAAGTTGTCTGTGTTGTTGTTTTCATTTTCACCCAGGGAATGTTTCTACGACGAGAAAAATTGAAAAAGTGAAAAAAAAAAAAAGAAAAAGTGATTTCTCATATGCTTTACATATAGTATTAGATGTTGTTAGTCCAATTCAAAATCGTATTGGGTTGAATGAACACTCGGAAAGTAAAAATTATAAAAGAAAATTACCTTTTCCATTTTAAATATGGTTTCTCTATATTAAAGTAACATGTTCTTACTGATGAGAAAAATCGATACTTGTGTTCGGTATTGGTAATTATCTTATATTACATTGGTGAATTTTTTTTCTTCTTTATTTCATCCATACATGAGGCATCTCATCTAGAGTCACAGAGGATGGTTTTCATCATATCTCATTCCACTTCGACATCTTTCGTCTGATGGTTGGATGGTGCCAACGACTGTTTAGCATCCTTCTGTCATAATCACTCAGTAAACACTGGTGAAATGAATAAACAATACCCTACAACCAAACAAAACGGCTCTTTTCAGGGCCACCAAATCATTATCAAACGATGTAATTCTTCAAAAATATCCAAAATCAACAGACAGCCTAACGTAGTCCTACGTCAACAATGCGGTCGTGTCGCGGACACAACCCTCCTGTGACTTTTTTGTTTTTTAAGCATTTCAGTTCAGCCATATACCGGGTTTTTTATTAGCAGTAAACTATTGTCTAATGAAATGTGTCAATCAAGCTTGATTATAAGTTTTAAAACTAATGTTGGGCCAGTTATGCCTAGAATATCAACATGGGACAATTGAACTTGATGTTGTATTTTGAAATACTGGGAACAAACAATAAGTTTTTTTTTTGTGTTTTCCGGAAGATTATGCACAATAACATCGTTTTATGAAGAAGGGAGTGATCTGCAACACCTTTGCAGAATATAAATCTCATTGTTATTGGGCATTCGATGACAAGGTGCACACGTGTTCTGTTAAATTGTATTTTCATTTGTTCGAGAATTAGTTCGTTCTCCAAAACCAGAAATGAGTGCATTAGCCCTGCTGAAAGTGTGGTATAAAATGTTTGTACTCGAACCGATTCATTTATCATGGATCTACAAAAACACATGGTAGGACAGTCATGCCCAGAATATCAACATGGGACGATTGAGCTTAACTTTTTAATGACTTTAATTTAACTTTTTTGCGTGTTTTCCGGAAGGCACAAAAACATCGTTTTATGAAGAAAAGTGAAAATTGTCCAAAAGTGACATGGGACAACTATGCGTAGAATGGCAGTATGGCCGATTTACCAATCAATAAAAAATGTCACAATAATTACCGGCTCACCCTTTAGTACTTGGCTCAAATCTTATCTTCAAGAATCATGTTGCTCAAGTTTCACGCTAATACCTTGAGCCAACATGGATTTATATTTTGGTTTGCCAAAGAGTTCAGGAGTATTTCCTGCTTGAAAGCACTCCAATCATCTCTGGCCCGTTCAACATTAGAGTGCTATCTACTGATATCGGCTCTTTTCTACAAAAATGATGTGAGTCGCAACGAATTCATTCAACGAAGATTCATACGCCTTGCTCTTAGTTGATTACCTTGGAGGAAGCGTCTCAATATGCTCGATTATGAATGGAGAATGAGCCAACAATTATTTATCATTCTCCGTGGTGGTTCCGAAACTATTTCTCGTTTTTCTTTTTCTATCATCCAAATAAGTAAATAGACAGCTGTAAATTTAGAATATCATCTGATTTGTGATTTGCTCATCCTCAGATCTGGCATTTTACAACATGAAATATGTTCAACCCGATTCTTCTTACGGCCATTTTAGAATTTGAAAAAAAAATTGGATAGATCAATACATCAAGGTTCAAAAATATTGTAAAAATTATTCTTCAAAAAACAATCAAAGTCACGCATCTGACTATATTTCCTGAGTATATTGACATCAAAAAATATCTTTACAGTGTGTATTAGGGTGCCAATGAAAATGGTCATCTTCAATTTAAAAAGTTACCTCATAAAAAATGTTCACCACCTCGGAAAAACACCCAATGCCGAATTTCAGCTTAATTGGACTTAAGGGAGATTGGTGCAAAGCCGATTTTTTTTGTCAAAAATCGGCATTCTGGTTTTTTTTCGGAGTACGAAAAGAAAAGTATGGTTTTGAGTGCCAATAAAAATAGTTATCTCGATTTTTCATTCGGAACTTGATACGAAATGTTGATTTGCACGATAATATACCCTATGCAAAATATTAGCTCATTCGGGCTTCGTGGTGTCAGTGGTGTCATAAACCTTTAAATTTAAAAAAATCGAGGTTTTCAAAAAAAACAATTGATGCCAAATGTCTTAAAATTGCATTACTCGTCCAGATTTACAGTTATCTTGGATTTTTTTTTGTCAAAAAAAGGCGTTTTGGCACTTGGTCGTTTTTTCGCCTGAAAAATCGATTTTTGACCCAAAAAAAATGTTTTTTTTATGTAACTGTAAATCTCGACGTATCATGCAATTTTAAGACATTTGGCATTATTATTTTTTTTAAACCCTGATTTCCGGCGATTTTTCAGTTTTCAAAAAACTCAAATTTTAACGTTTGTGACGCCAGTAGATGAAGCCCGAATAAGCTAATAAATTGCATAGGGTATACTATCGTACGGATCAAAATTTCGTAGCAAGTTCCGAATGAAAAATCGAGATAACTATTTTTAATGGCACCCATAACCATACTTTTCGTTTCGTACTTCGAAAAAAAGGTCTCGGAATGCCATTTTTTGACAAACAAAATTTCGAGATGATACTTGATCTCGACGTTTCATGCAATCTTAAGACATTTGGCATCAAAATTTTTTTTTCGAAAACCCCGATTTCATTTACCCCCTCCTTGGGTGATTTTTCTATTTTCAAAAAACCCAAACTTTGACCGCTTTGCGCCACCTTCTCTTGAGTCCGATTAAGCTGAAATTCGGCATAGGATGTTTTTTCGATGTGATAAACATTTTGTATAGGGTAACTTTCTGATGTTTTAGGGTCGATTTTTTTCCCATACATTCATTGGCACCCTAGTGTATATGTATCCCACTCAATTCTGCACTATAGTTAATGCACTCAAAGTGACTGGAACATATAATTCGTGTCTTGTGTCGACCCGTAAGTTCTGGCATACACCTCCAAAAAACGATTCGGAAGAAAACACAGAGTTTCACAAAATTGAATCAATATAAGGTGCTTTAAACTTGTAGCACTCTATACAGAAGCGTCCAGAATAGAATTAGGGCCGCAAAATCAATCACCAACGGAATTTACATATCTTTTCAAAAAGTTTATTCTGAGTGTTCGGCTGAAACACTTCGATAGAGCTGAGTGGATGAAATATTTTTCGGAATTTTCCCAGCGCATGATTCAGGCTTTTATGCAAGTTTCCCACAAATCAATGTTTCATATTGAGTAATATATTACCACACCGACTACACTTCCTAGCGCTTCCCACCGAAACCATTAGCTCAGTAAATCCATTCATCTCGACTGTGGTTTAAAACAGTGCCAGCTAATTTTATTTTG
Source organism: Toxorhynchites rutilus septentrionalis (assembly GCF_029784135.1). Classification (NCBI taxonomy): domain Eukaryota; kingdom Metazoa; phylum Arthropoda; class Insecta; order Diptera; family Culicidae; genus Toxorhynchites; species Toxorhynchites rutilus. The sequence goes on along the minus strand of NC_073745.1, from coordinate 304,264,978 downwards.
TCTTGAAAGCCTCTTTCATTCAGGCCGGGTGTGGTGAAAAATGAAAAATATCCACCACTCAAGCGGAGAATGAGAACCATTAGAATCGATGAAAGCTAATCACGTTTTTGAAAGATTGCAGCCTTGATGAATATTGTATATTTCGTCTTACTTCCCGAAACTTTGGCTGAGAGGTGCACCTGTGTCGTTTCAAGCCTCTTCGCCGGGGAAGAGAGACGACCTCCTGATGAAATTAATTAGAGGCTATAAACGAGTTAATTTTCAGCCCCACACAGCTCTGCTGCCATCAGCGAGATCGCTTCAAAGGCCCTTTTATTATACACCTACCGGCGGCGGTATTTCGCGGGAAGGATTGCGAGCGAGAGCAACCCTGGCTAATTGTTTCGGTTTGGCGGTTCCCCCGAAGACTGGATAATTTCATTATAACGAAACCCAAAGTCCAATTTGAGCGGAATGTTTTACTCGATTTAAGATTTGTTCATTACCAATTTAGGTGCAAAATGAACTGAGCTGATTACATCGCTCGTACCGAAGCATTCTAACGTTGGCACACTTTCGAGGAGCAAGGAAAACGTCTTTTCGAAATTTCTTAATCCAAATCCGATTCAACACTACTAACCTTCGACTGCCTCAGTGCCACCCATTTTTTAGAATTGACCTTCCACCTATTGGAGGGATCGAAGCTGTTGCTTGTCATGCAAACATCAGAGGCAAAGACCTCTGTATAGTCAGCTTGTATTGGCCTCCGAGAGCTGCGGTTAGCCGCAAGCAACTTGTTGACATGTGCTCACTCCTTCCTGAGCCACGATTGATCTTGGGAGACTTCAACTCTCACGGAACTGCCTGGGGGGAACAGTACGACGACAATCGTTCATCGTTGATATATGACCTTTGTAACAGCTTCAATATCAGCGTTTTGAATAGTGGGGAAACAACACGTGTACCTAAACCTCCTGCTAACCCAAGTGCTCTTGACCTCTCGCTTTGCTCGAATTCACTATCGTTAGATTGCAAGTGGAATGTAATCCAGGACTCCAATGGTAGTGATCACTTGCCAATCAAAATTTCCATCACCATTGGGTCGAATTCTTCTGAATCTATAAACATGGCATATGACCTCACAAGACACAATGACTGGAAAAAATATGCGAACGCGATTGCTCTAGCCATCAATTCCAGAGATGGTTTGCCTCCATTGGAGGAGTATAACTTCATTTCTCGTTTGATCTATGACAGCGCGGTTCGCGCTCAAACGAAACCCATCCCAGGCTCCACTATTCGTCGAAGGCCTCCCAATCCATGGTGGGATAGCCAATGTTCCAAGCTTTATCAGGATAAATCGAACGCATTTAAAGCTTTTCGAAAACGTGGAACCATTGAGAATTTTCAAACGTATTTGGACCTTGAAAATCAATTTAAAAACTTGATCAAAGGGAAAAAACGTGCTTATTGGCGAACTTTCGTGGGAGGTTTGTCACGAGAAACGTCAATGAAAAAATTATGGAAAGTGGCTCGAAACATGAGAAATCGCTCGTCATCGAATGAAAGCGAAGAATATTCACATCGATGGATTTTGAAATTTGCACGGAAAGTTTGTCCCGATTACGTTCCTGTGCAAAAAATTATTCGAGATATACCACAAGATAGGTGCGATCTTGATTCCGAGTTTTCGATGGTAGAATTCTCTCTTGCTCTCCTTTCTTGTAACAATTCGGCTCCAGGAACAGATAGAATTAAGTTCAACTTGTTGAAACACCTCCCTGATGTGGCGAAACATCGCTTGTTGAATTTATTCAATCGGTTTCTGGAGCATAATGTTGTTCCAGATGATTGGAGACAAGTGCGAATTATAGCTATTCAAAAACCCGGAAAACCCGCGTCCGACTTCAATTCGTACCGCCCAATAGCAATGCTGTCTTGTATACGGAAATTGTTGGAGAAAATTATCTTGTTTCGCCTTGATCGATGGGTTGAAACGAATGGCCTACTCTCAGATACACAATATGGGTTCCGCAGGGGCAAGGGGACGAATGATTGTCTTGCGTTGCTTTTTTCAGAAATTCAAATGGCTTACGCCGAAAAAAAACAAATGGCTTCAGTATTCTTGGACATAAAGAGGGCCTTTGATTCTGTTTCAATAGAGGTTTTGTCAGACAAATTACACTCTCGGGGTCTACCGCCTCTATTGAATAATATGTTATATAACTTGCTTTGTGAGAAACATTTGAACTTTTCTCACGGAGATTCGGCAGTAAGTCGGGTCTCTTACATGGGCCTCCCTCAGGGCTCATGTTTAAGCCCCCTTTTGTACAACTTCTATGTAAGCGACATTGACAATTGCCTTACACAAAATTGCAGCTTAAAACAACTTGCAGATGATGGAGTGGTCTCTGTCGTAGGATCAACAGAATCCGACCTACAAGAACCCTTACAAGATACTTTGAACAATTTTTCAACCTGGGCCATTGGGCTAGGGATCGAATTCTCCACGGAGAAAACAGAGATGGTGGTTTTTCCTAGGAAGCATAGACCAGCAAAACCAAAGCTTCAACTTTTGGGTAAACCGATCACTCATGCTATGTCATTCAAGTATCTTGGGGTCTGGTTCGACTCCAAATATACTTGGGGGGCCCATATTAGGTATCTGAGTGAAAAATGCCAACAAAGAATAAACTTTCTCCGTACAATTACCGGCACCTGGTGGGGAGCCCATCCAGAAGATCTTATAATGTTGTATCGAACAACTATTCTCTCAGTGATGGAGTATGGCAGTTTCTGTTTTCAATCAGCTGCCAAAACACACCTCATTAAACTCGAGCGAATTCAGTATCTTTGTCTCCGTATCGCGTTGGGATGTATGCCCTCAACGCATACCATGAGTCTCGAGGTTTTGGCAGGCCTACTCCCACTAAAAGATCGCTTCAATTTATTATCTCTTCGGTTCTTCATCCGGTGTAAGGTCATGAACCCATTTTTTTTTATCCCATTTATTTATTTTAGGCTCATTAGCATTTTAGCTGTAACAGAGCCAAATTTTAATCGTGTACATGTCACATGGTTATCATATCTATAATTAGTACATTACACAGTTGCCATTCGGCAGTATTCCTTCTATACCATTACATATGGTACATTTACACAGTAGCCATTTAGGCGTAAGAGTTTTCTTTCTGTTCTTCCATTATCCAGTTGGACCACCGGACAGCGGAGACAGTTGATTGATCATTGTTGAGTTATTTATAGAACAGCAGCCCGATGTGTCTTGCAGAGCAGAGCAAATGTATGGATGAATCGATCTTATTTCGACCGTGGATCGATCTCCATCGCTGATGATTGTTGCGTGGACGCAGCTATTCTGTAACAACACAAAGATGGTCAATGAGGGTCCTGAGTTTTGAACTCACGATCGATCGCTTACTAAGCGAACGCGCAACCAATGTGGCTACGGAGACCCCCGTGAACCCATTGGTGATCGGAAATTTTGAGCAGCTGATCGGGCTAAATTTTCATTCTGGATTCATGACTTCATATAATGAATTCATCTCCATGCAGGTTGATCCTTCTTCGTATATTCCCAACCGTGTTTGTTTTCCTGACTACATCAATTCCTCTGTACATTTTGATCTGTTCATGAAGGAGAAAATCCATGGAATTCCAGATTATCATCGATCGGGGATCGTTCCTACGATCTTCAATGCAAAATATGGGCGTATCAATTGTGATAATATGTACTTTACTGATGGGTCCTCTATGAATGAGTCCACAGGATTTGGAGTGTTCAACGAATTTTTTAGCACCTCCCACAGTCTTCAGAATCCTTGCTCAGTGTATATTGCTGAATTGGCAGCAATACACTGGGCGCTGGACAGCGTCGCCTTACGACCTGTTGAACACTATTACATTGTAACGGATAGTCTTAGCTCTGTCGAAGCTATCCGTTCAGTGAGGCCGGAAAAGCACTCGCCGTACTTCCTTGAGAGAATACGAGAAATTTTGAGTGCTTTAACCAGACGCTGTTATGTCATTACCTTTGTCTGGGTCCCCTCACATTGCTCAATTCCGGGTAATGAGAGGGCTGACTCATTGGCAAAGGTAGGTGCAATTGAAGGCGATATTTATCAGCGTCAAATCGCCTTCAATGAATTTTATTCTTTAGTCCGTAAAAATACCATCGTTAACTGGCAACGTAAGTGGAACGAAGATGAATTGGGTCGGTGGCTTCACTCGATTATCCCTAAGGTTAGCCTCAAACCATGGTTCAAAAGTCTGGACTTGAGTCGGGACTTTATTCGCACCTTCTCTCGACTCATGTCCAATCACTGTTCGTTAGACGCGCTACTCTTTCGTTTTAATCTTGCCGATGGCAATATCTGTGCTTGTGGCCAAGGTTACCACGACATCGAACACGTTGTTTGGTCGTGCGAGGTGTATCTTGTTGCCAGATCGAATTTAGAAAACTCTCTTCGGGCCAGAGGAAGACAGCCCAATGTGCCGGTGAGAGATGTGTTGGCTCGGTTAGACCTTGATTACATGTCCCAAATATACGTCTTCTTAAAAGTTATCGATCTTCGTGTGTGATTGTCCTTATATCCTTATATTTTCCTTTTCCTTTTCCTTCGCGAGAAATTAAATCCCTTCTTACTAACAATAGAATAAGGTGAAATGTAAATACATATTAGATAGAAGATAGGCTTAAGAATTGAGTATGATGAATGTGAGTGCGAATGTGAGTGTGAACATTGTCAACATATCCTTATATCCCTTCCTTTTCCTGAAAAAAATGTCACCCTTCTAAACTCGAGCAAACCGCGAGTAATCGGTTCCCTACTTCATTAACACTAGAATTAATTAAAAATGATTATATATACTTGTAACAATACAGATAGGAGTTTGGCTCCTTTAAACTTATGTAACTGAGCCTGTAAAAATAAACGATATAATAAAAAAACCTTCGCCTGCCAGCATTTCAAGTGGAAACAAAGGAAAGCACGAGCCCGAGGAAAGCCAGTCCAGTTTGACTTTTGATGCATTATTCAACAGTGTGGGCGTGAATTCCCTTCATGTCCTGACCTACAACCTTCTACTACTCGATGCCTAATGTAAGCAGCAGCTTGGAGCAGCAAACGCTCACGACCGACCTTCCCTCGTTCCATTCGGGGGTTCGCAGCAGTTGAACAGAAGATCGTGCGGCCCCATGCAGAAGCTGGAAGGTACAGTTGAGTTGTCGAACTCAGAAGTGAGTCGTCGATATCTTTTTCACGTCCGAGCGATGAGATAGACTACTCACTTTCCTGCCAGAGTGCACTCAGGCGGGAATGTTTGCAAACGGTTGTATTAAATTTCGGTTAAGTCTGCCATTTGTGCTTTCAGTAGCATTTGTGTTCGTCGTTGCGTGCATAGTCGTATAGGTAGGGGAAGTGGAGGCATAGTGGTCACCCTAAGGAATATGCCCATTTCCAGTGCCCACATACCTATTATACCTACATACATACATACATACATACCTACATATATACATACATACATACATACATACATACATACCTATAAGATTGAATAAACTAAATTTCTCGAGAAATTCCTTAGATACCATGCGCACTGAACTTCGGCCGAATGGCTATCGGGAGAGTAATTTCTGTTTTTATTTGTATTTCGAAATGCGACAGCTCTACTGAAGTACAGAGTGACTCGAAAGTCATTATGTTCTTCAAACATAAGGTGACTATCAATACGGCATCTATAATCAATAGTTATACTACCAAACAAGCAGGTGACCACTTTCCCCCCACTGACCAATTTGCCCCCACTACCCCTATATTCTTTCCCAATACTGTATTTCGTAAGCAAGTAAGCACAAAAGCTCAAAAGCCTACAATTAACCGGGCGCTTCCTCTGCTCCATCGTCGTTTCTCCGACGCCTAAAATAATAATACAAGCCCTGCGCGTGAGGACGATCAATCACCCCCGGGAGAAAGCTAGCGATACGGTCTGTGCTCCAAACCATGACGTCGAACGCCATTTGTCAGCCGAAAAGCACATCATTAATGTTTGAACAGGGCACCGACAACGACGACAGACCGACCACCGGATGTGGGAGGCTTTTTATTTATGATAGTGTGAACAATAAATTTTGAACCGTTATCGGCACCACGGAGTGCGACACAATTTTGGACTGGCGAAAAAGTGATATTATCAACTGCATATCGAGATATCGAGATTAAAATTATTCTCAGAAAGTTGGACCATTCCTTATAGGGCTTCGAGGTATTTGAAAGTGTTTGGTCCTGAAATAGGTAGAATGGTTCCTTCATCAAAAGAAAAAGAACACGAATTTCCCAAATAAATCTTCAAATATACGAGATATTTATCACATCAATGGCGTTAAAAGTGATATATGAATTTCAATTATTACTATAAAATATTTGAGTTTTTGTTCTTGTCCTGTCAGCTATAAATATCACATCCGTTTTATATGAATTCTATATTCTAAGGGTTGAAGAAATTGTCGGATTGGATCGGCTGGATTGTCGAAAGAACAGTCGAATTTTAATACTATATCACTTCCACACATTCCCCCTCTAGTGGCAGAAGTCGGGTTGTTCTGAAGCGATCCTGTTGTAAAGCCAATTTTTAATTTTAGATTTCCACTTGACTCCATCTTCTCAAACGACGAACGACTGACGTTAATTAACTGGTGCATATCGATTTCCAATGCACACACACAACCCGCACTGTTTTCCGCCGCTGAACCTAATCGTTGTTAGTTACAGCTCACGGCCCGTACTTCATGTGTATAAAATCACAATCATATCGTATCGCCCGAAATATTCATCTACTGCAGCACCAGCTCAACTGGGATTAGTGCACATGACGGATGGGGCTCACAAGCGCACAGTGATCTCGATAGGTAACTGGAGACCCATTCCAGCGTGACGTGACAACGATTTTTTTTTAACTAAAAACAGATTTTTCCTCGTTTTCATGTATAAATCACACGATTTCCAAATGGTAAACGATTTTAAAGTTCCTACAAGAATCTTCAGTTGGAGAACATTTTGCAGTTGAATTCGCTTGTTGCCAGCCCAATACTTTTGTGACGTGACAACGCCTGTCTTTTTACGGGTTCTGACTTTTGAACATTTTTGTTGTATTTTCCGTTCCGTTTCAAAACATACAAATAAATTTGTTCTATGATTTGTCAATGAAAGATGAACGTAGATTCCTGTATACTCAGTTTTTCAAAAAATTCGCAAGAACATGCATTTTGACGGCATGCATTTTGTGACGTGACAACGCGCTTTGTGCGAATAAACAGTTTCCACGAAGAGTTGTCACATCACTCAATTAATTAGTTGTATTAAATAAGAATTTCACCGTATTGTAGCAAGCGATATACTATTTTTTATGTCTTTTTATTACTCTGAATATTTCTTATTTTCCTGTGAGATCTCCCTTTTCCCTTTCAAAAGTCCATCCTACAGAGGAAGGTGGTCCTAACGCAACCGGTGGTGCTGAACCTACCTTCCTTTGTATCTCAGGAACGGTGCTTCCTATTGAATTTTCAATAGTGTCAAATGAATCGTGTCCTAACGCTGACAATTTAATAATATAGTGACTTTTTTCTGGCTCTCTTCATTCTAGCCTTTTAGCGCCATTTTACGTTTTCATTCCTTCAAAAACAGAGAAGATATATATTCGACCTGTATGCAAAATTAATTCTATGTTCTTTTAGATTGTGAAACATTGCGAATCAAAGCAATTTTAATTGTTTATGGTATGTTCATCGAAATAAGCTATATAAATTGAATCTATCTGTTACCTGTAATACACGGTATTTCTTTATTTGGGAAAAGTCGGGGTAGTCCTAACCGACCTCCAGTTTTTATATCATGATTGTTTAACACGTATACTCTGGCGCTTGCCATCAATGGCTAGCACAATCCTAGTTCATCGAGTGGCGCTCACTACATGGGAACGAATTTGATTTTGCTATCAGAAACTTTTAATAAACTCTTTTTATGCACCCGCGCACATACCCGTGCAAGGGCGTTTATGTTTGCGTGTTGAAGATGACTTTGACTTTGACGTTGATGTTTGCGTGTGCATTTGTATGTGTACTTTCTTTGTATAAATCCAAGCTCTAAGGCTAAGTTCTTTCCACTCAAACAGTATCTCCCTCTAACTTGAATCCTATCTCTCACTATCAAACATTATTCTTTTTTTATTCCTCTTCGCGCACCCATGGATACATGCCAACATTACAATTCACGATCGTATTGTGGGATTTCATGGCATTCCCGGTCTTTTATATATTTATTTTGTCACCATGCTCGATTCCATAATGGCATCGGAATACGATATTCGACTTCTGCTGATAAGCCCATATCGCATGGTGTTTCCATATTTTTTTAGCATTTAATACTACCATCAGCAAACCGGAAGTTAAAATAAGATTATATCTTATATTATGGAATCCACGTTCATATATTGTTGATAAAACTCCTATGTTTATTCGTATGTTTTGAAACGGAACTATAATTAATTAAATTAATCATTAATGTTCAACATTCCGAAACAGCAAAAAGTCAGGTGTTACCAAGCCACAAAACTATTTGTCTGACAACAAGCCAATCTAACTATAAAATAATCTCCAACTGATGATTCTTGTTGGAAATTTTCTTAATTTTACTATAACATCGTTTAATTTTGTGTGCTTTATTCAGGAAAACGCAAAAAAAGTGTTTGTAGTGAGTCAAAATGTTATTACGTCATACTGGAATGGATCGTATACTTTCCGTGACGTGACAACAACTTCTGGAGACAGTTGATACTCCTCTATTTGTGGACCGATCTCAACCAAAATTTTGTGGGTTGTTGACTCTCATTGTTTGCTCAGAGAAACCCAAGTATAAAAATGTTTGAACCTATGTTCATCTGATAAACTGAAAAAAAGTTCTGTTTTATGTGACGTGACAACGCTTCAAAATACCTGTTTTTCAAATGTTTGCTTCTCATAAATTACAAAATGAAACGTAGGTCTACCCACGGCTCCTCAAACAAGCATTTAATCACCTATTCAATGGTATATAGTCATTGAAGTTTGGTTAAGCAGAAATATCTCAAGAAACATAAAAATAGTGAAAACCTAAAATATTTTAAATATAATTATGTAGTTTTTTAATCTCGCCTCTCTCAAAGGTTGGTGCTCGATATGAAAATTTTCAACAGTAAATTCAACTTTTCAGGAAGATTTTTTAGCAATGCGTTTAAAACAACTTAGTCAGACTTCATATTCTAATCAGATGGGTTTCAAGTTACAATTTCTCAGTCATAATTTAAATTTATCATATGATTGTGGGTTGCTCCCATCAAAAATATCAGGTTTCAATAAAATCTAAGTGAGTCGTGCTCCCGTGGCTGAGTGGTTAGCGTCATAACTAACATGCCGGGTGTTCGGGTTCGATTCCCGTTCTGGTCAGGGGAATTTTTCGTCAAAGAAATTTCCTCCGACATGCACTGTGATCACGCGTATTCTAGAGCTTGCCACTCAGAATGCATTCAAGGCGTGTTATTTGGCATAGAAATCTCAACTAAGTACTAATAAAAATGACGCAAGTAATACTACGTTGAGACGGCGAAGTTCCTCTAGGAACGTTAGTGCCATTGAAGAAGAAGAAGAAGAAGTGAGTCGCATTAAAATTTGCTGTTTTTCGGCTGATTTGACGTGGAATTGCTCATTCAATTTAGAAGACCTCTCAACAGAACTAATCGAGAAAAAAAAATCTGAGAATTACATGCATCATGTTCATGCCCATTCGTCTTTCGGGAATATATTGGGGGTGCAAATTGAAAAACACGAAAATTGATCAATATCGAGTGCTCATTACTCATTCGTTTCCTGATGAATTCACTACATTCTTGCTTCAATCGATTAGGGCACTTCCTAATATTCTATTACAATGAAGAAATTGTCTTCTTGAATGGCGTTAACGTTCCCTGTGAAACTTTTTTGTAGTAGTCGAAGGAGCGAGCATCAAGGATGAAACCATGATCAAAATGGTGCATACCCCACGAGAGTAGCTGTGACGGAGTGCGCGTCATGTTGGAGGGCACTACCTAATCGGCGCTCCGCTGGGAGAGAAATCCTGCGAGGGTGACTGTGACGGGGCGCGCGTCAAGTTGGAGGGCGCTTCCTAATCGGTGCACGTCTCGACAGGTAACCGGATACTGCCGCGGATAACAGCAAAAATGCCTGCCTGGCAACGCCTGATCGTGGCCTGGATGGAGAAACACCGCCACGGATGAAGCCATGACCAAAATGGTGCATACCCCACGAGAGTAGCTGTGACGGAGTATGCGTCGTGTAGGAGGGCACTACCTAATCGGCCCTCCGCTGGGAAGAAAAAGTTGTTGTTGTTGTTGTTGTTGTTGTTGTATTGTTGTTGTAGATGAGTTCCTTCGGTTTTACAACTGATGGCATTACTTGCTTATTATTCCAGTGAATCAAATTTACAGACATTCGTTGTAAAGCCACTGTATTTGCGCGTCTTTTTCAGTATACGTATACGTCAAAAGCAATGAGGATGATCCGAATGATAGGACATTGGGTGGCATATGAATTAAAGTCACAAGACGTCGAACGCCGAACAACTGCTCCTACGACATGAAAGAAAGGATTTTTTTGCATCGAATCGTTACTGGCGATGTAAAGTGGCTCCATTACGACGATCCTGAACGTCGAGCAACGTATGGATACCCCGGCCATGCATCAACATCGACGGCCGCGCGGAATATTCACGGCTAGAAGGTTATGCTGTCTATTTGGTGGAACCAGTCGGGTGTGGTGTACTATGAGCTGCTAAAACCGAATGAAACCATTACGGGGGACCTCTACCGATGACAATTGATGCGCTAGAGGCGTGCACTGAAGGAAAAACGGCCACAATACGTGCAAAAACACGATAAAGTTATTTTCCAGCACGACAATGCTCGGTCGCATGTCGCGAAACCTCCACGATAGATGTTCGTTTCAATCTTCTAGAAAAATGTTGGTTCTAATCTTCTAGAACATGTACCTCATTTCGGAATACGCAAATCATTTCGTGCTTAAGTCTAATTTGTTGCGAAAGTTTTTTAATATTTACGACACGGATTATCCCCTCGATGTTTGTCCCCAAAAATACGTATTCTAAGCCACTGTACATTGGGCGTCAAAATCATTCACCATTCACACGTGTACAAAAATGCGATTCGCGCTTTGGCGGGTGCAAAAATGACCCATTCAAATCCTGTGATTGAGCTGATACCGGCTGGTTCGACTCTCAGGTGCTATTAGTTTCACATTCCATTCCCTCCTCACTCACCTCACTGATGCCTGCGAAATCGAACCTATGTGTAACCCAGTTTCGATTTTGCTGTTCTAAGCAAACCATCGCTCCGGCTCCGAAGCTACGAAGGTGTGCTTGGCAAAAAAAAAATGGGGAACATCAGCATTGAAAAATGTTCTATTGTCAGCAACAACTGATCAAATTAGTGAACCTGATTCATAACGAGTGCATACATCTGAGCATGTATGTGGGGGTGGAAAAAAATTCCGCAGAAAAAAACTTCTCCTTTGAATATTTCATTCGGGTAAACTTCATCCCGCATTTTCTTCCCAGGCTGCTATTGCTGGGTGGGAGTTTAAACTGCAATAATTGCTGGCAGGAGCATCTCTTCTCTGCAGGAAGAATGATAGGAAGAGTCAAATGTGGGATGAACCGTCAGACACATTAACATACATTTACATTAAGTAATCTGCTTGAAGTATCACAAGATTTGAGGGCAAATAAGATCCCCAGAGGAAAATGGCTGCGCGGATGCTGGTGGCTTCCGGGTTGCTGATTTCCGTAGTAATGATGCCGAGGGTCTAGATTAAAGTGCAAAGTGATGTATATTTCATGCGGATTATAATGAGAGGCACTAGCAACAGTGTCATGCTGCTAGCAACTTCCGGCATGTATTAGCGATGCGCCTGCTTGATGGATCCGCTATTCACACAGCGCTTCGGAAACATTGCGTTCATTAAACCCCGCATGAGTAGTATACATATCGAATCAGCCGATATATGCAATTCATGCACTCGAATTTCAACGGGTCACTAATTATCCCACTCCCTATGATAAGATTACATTTGCCAAAGCTCGCGCTATGGCTCTATTACTCAACAAGTCTATCTCATTATGATATGACCACCATATGCAGAACGCTACTGTTGAGAGCCAACCTCATTCCATTGTCTGTCCCCAGTTTTCACTTAGATCATGCCCTGGCCAGCCCTTTCGATAGTTCCGACATTACATATATATACATCCCCGGTGGGACAAGGTCAGGAAACTATTAGTCACCGATGATATTCGTAATGTGATTGATGTGCTTGCGGTTCACGAAGGACTAATCAGCTTGCCGCAAAGCTAAAGTCGAGGTGGAATTTATTCAATTAGCAGAATGCTTAATGTATTCAAGAAGGGTATACATGGGTTGTAAACTTATCGTTGAACCATGTTTTAATGTAAGGGAAGTGTTTCAAAACATTTGACCAGAGATTACATCGCTGATGTGACTCATGCTATTTATAATAGGGTTTAAACACTGCAGATTATATCTCATGTACTCAACAATGCGCTTCTCAATGGTTTCATTCATTTTTTTATAGAAGGTAGAAGAATAGAAGGTACATCAATCGATTGGCTATATTTCTACGAACCTATTACAATAGATAAAATAATATATTTGTTGAAACAAAATATTAATCAATTGGGAAATGTGAAGCATTATCTAAACGGATATCCCAAGTTCTGCTCAGTGCATTTGACATGGCGAGGCACATTTCATAAAGTTGTTATAGTGATTTCTATTCCAGTTCCGCTCTATACAGCGAGCAATCAACAGCATAGGTTAAGGCTGAGAGTAAATTTTCAAGTTTGAAAATTGCCTTTTTAAACGCTTTTAGAGAGCAACGACAAAACCACGCATCAGGGTCACCATAAATTTCCGCTAAAGAGATAATTATTAAATTTCATTTCTTCCTAATATTGGGTATGTAATTTAATTCGTTTCGTTCCCAAAAAATGGCTCAAGGTACTGTAAATAGTCGGCGACGACGATTGATTATTGCTGAATCGTGAAGTGTCGACATCTGTAAACCAAATATTGTTTACAATTATTTGAGTTTTGTACAACAAGTTCATTTTTTACTGCGATAAAAGACAGATCGCAGATATGTTTACATCCATCAATAAGAAATATTCCAAAGCACCTATCACAATTAAAAAAATACATTATTTGAAACTAATTTCTGAATAGCTGAAAAATGTCAAGTCTTTTCTGAATGAAAACCTCGCGTTGTGATTGGTCGAAAAACATTAGCAATTTGTACTCTCTGCAATGTCGAGTTTCGTTGAAATGAGCACCATTTGCGGGATGTTTTGATTTTCTGTTTCCATTGGAAAAAATGAGCAGCTGAAGCGCATCGAGTATATATATTTGTTTATATGGTCAACAGGTAACATTGTACCCCAATGACAAGTAAAATAATATAAATTAACACAGAACACTTCTAAAGTTACACTTATTTGTTTCACGCGTCATATTAAAATTAAAAACGTGGTAACACCTATTGAAGAGACGAGACATACTCCGCATTGGTTCATGCAAACCATAATTCGTTCTAGCAGAAGGGGTACTAAGGAACGTGTGTGTACGAAGGCTGCGACGACGTATATTAATGTCTAAAAAGCCGAGCAAAGTAGAACAATCAGTGTTGCCCTGCAGCAGGTCTGCAATGAAGCAAGCCTTTGCTACGTTGCGTCTCTCATCCAACAACTCCAGTTTAATAAGTAAACAACGGCTCTTGTAACTAGGCAGGTTAAATGGATCCGTCCACCTAAGATGACGTAGAGCAAAGCGGACGAATTTTCTCTGTACTGCCTCAATCCGTTGGTTTTCATTTTGGTAGTAAGGAGACTATATTACCGATTAATATTGCAGGATGGGGCGCACAATAGAACAGTACAGAGCTTTCAGGCAATAGATATCCCTAAACTTTTTGGCAAAACGAAAGAGAAAACCCAGATGCGAAGAGGCTTTAGATACGACGAGTGTAATGTGATCCTTGAAGGTAACTTTCGTATCAATCAGGATGCCCAAGTCCTTGATAGTCGATTCTCGCTGTAATTGTACACCTTCCAGACTGTAACCGAAGTGAAAAAGAGAGCGTTTACGTCCAAACGAAATTACCGCGCATTTGGACACGTTTAGTGACATTCTATTACTATGACACCATTTAGCGAATGTTTCTAACTGTTGTTGTAGAAAAACCGCGTCTTGTGGCTGCTCAATCTTATAGAACAGCTTCAGGTCATCTGCATACGAGAGTTTGAGGCAGTTTAGTACGAAGTTGACATCATTCATGTATAGTAGGAATAGAAACGGTCCGAGGTGACTTCCTTGGGGAACACCAGAGCAAGCTGGAAAGGGTTTCGAAACATGGTCTCCAATCTTGACAGACATGTTACGACCACATAGGTAAGTTTCCAGCCAGAGTAACAGATCGCCATCCATGCCTAGTTTGTCAAGTTTAGCTATTGCGATTTGATGGTTCATTTTATCGAATGCTGCAGATAAATCCGTGTATATAGCATCCACTTGCTGACGATTTTCTATTTGACGAACTACATAGGAAGTGAAGCAAGTTAGGTTAGTCGTCGTTGAACGTTTTGGCATGAATCCGTGTTGGTCCTCCGATATATAATGCGCGTATCTGTGCACTAACTCGTTAAGAATGATCAATTCAAATAGCTTGGACGTGGCACTTAACGCAGCTATACCGCGGTAATTCGAAACGACCCTTTTGCACCCTTTCTTGAACACAGGGAAAGTAGTGGTTTTAATGTTGAAATCAAAAAGCTTCCGGGTCAATCGGAAAAGTTTGAAGACGAAGAATTGGAGATTGACACGTATCCATTGAAAGATGGTGCTTTGTGATAATTAAGTAGATTTTCGCAGAAGGAGCCATCTGGACGTCAACCCTATGAACTTTTCAGTCAAACTGTTATATTCCATACGAATTGAAAGCGAGAGATGTCGAACGGCGATTTAGCATTTCCGAGATGTTACTTGAACGGAACACAAGAAAGTATTTTTTGAATCGAATCGTTAGCGGGACAAAAATGGATCCACTACGATTATTCAAAACGCCTAAAATGAGCTGAAACTAGATCAAACGATCAATGGAGACTTCTACAGGCAATAATTAATCTTTTTGAAACGAGCTATTGCCTAAAAAAGTCCATATCATACGACCAGACACGAATCGATCCATCACGACAACGCTCGGCTTCATGTTTGTGTTCTATTTCTATTTCTGAAAAAGCAGATGGAAAATTCTGGTTCACCCGTCTTATTTTCAAGACCTTGCTCCTTCCGACCACCATTTGTATCGATCGATGCAGAATGTTCTGGGTGGAATATGCTTTACTCGAGATCATTCTTAGCTTTCAAAGATGAATGCTTCTTTCGTGACGGAATCTGCAAATTTCCAGAAAGAGAGAAAAAGTAGTGACTAGCAGATTACGTTTTTAATGAAATCAAGTTAACGTTAATAACTATTTTCGCTACGAACGAATTCTGATGAACTGTTTTTGTGCGAATTTTTTTTTCGTACGATTTTCCTTTCTTGTGCGATTTTTTATGCGACTTTTTTGGGCAATATATGAAAAAGATAATATTTGACGAAGTTTCCGATCATTTAGTTTTTTCTATCTTTGATATGTAATTCAACAACACACTACATAGGTTCCGTGTCAGCCAATTGCCAGTATCAAGCCTTGTTTTGTTTGTTTTAAGTTTAACTTTCCCAATAACAGCCAACTAATGCATTCGTCTCTAACCGTTTTCAACTTATCTCGTATGAATGATGATGATGATGATGATGATGATGATGATGATGGTCCCGCCTCCTTCCCCTACAGAGGTTTGAGCAAGACGAGTTATGTAAAAGATAATTTATTTATTTTTTCTCAACATTGAAATCAGTATAGCAAACACAAAAAAACGCACTGATTTTATTCACAGATATAAGATCAAAAAAATTGCAATGTCAAAAGACATGCCAATACTCAGTCATGTCCGCCACAGAGCCGATACGATCCCGACGAGGTCCTTGCAGCCAAGTGGTCCACCAGAGCACAAGTCCAACCGCCAGCCTTGTTTTGGATTGACTATGAATATCCTCATTCAGAGAAATCGAGAAAATTTCCTTTACGAAAAATTCCTAGACCGGTCCCTCAAAATCATTCAATTTAATATCCTTTATATCTGTGCCTCGCGCGCGACGCTCAAACTTTTGTAGACTACTTTTATTTTTTTTTTCAACTAATACAACTATAAAAACAACAAAATAAAAATAAAAATAGTCCATCATCACCAGATCATGACAGACATAATAGAGATCAATACAAATTTAAAAAAAGATAATTTAAAAAAAATAAATAGTCTACATAATATAATCCGTTAAAAAACTTCGTCAGGTTAATTGAAAATATTAAAACAAACTACAAAAAATTGTCCACATTAATTATCCGTTCGTATAAACTTCGTCAATAAAAATCTTCGTCATAAAATTTAAAAAAAAATTGTTCGACTGTTAACTAAAGACAGCTTTCACGTGGGAAATACAGTGCCTCTTAAATTCTGTAAGTGTTGTTGCGCATTTAATATGTCTTGGCATCGAGTTGAAAACATTTATTCCTTTGAAGTACAACGAATTTTGTGAAGCACATGACAAGAAATTAGATGGTCTTAATTCATTCGCGTTTCTAGTGGTATATCTATGGAAATCACTTCCTCTTTCAACTCGATCACACAAATATCGAGGCAGCAAACCATTAACTACTTTAAAAATGAACACCATAGTTAAATAGACAATTCTTTGCTTCGCGGATAACCATTTTAGAGCGTCCAGCATCAAAGATGAGGAAGTTAATCTATTACATTTTAGGATCAACCGCATTATTTTATTCTGCAAACGTTGTAATCTCGATATTTGTGTATCATTGGCTAAAAATAATATGGAAGAACAAAAGTCTAAATGAGGAGAGATGATTGATTTGTATAGCTGTATTTTGCTGCAAATAGTTAAATCGTTTTTCAATCGGCATAAGATTCCATACTTCTTGGCAATTTTCTTGATGACATTGTCAATGTGAGTATTGAACTTGAGTTTGTCATCAATAATCACGCCAAGATATTTAATCTCCCGAACGCGATCAATGGTCTCATCATCAATTACAATTGAGACGTTTTCATTAGAACGATTTCGCGAGATTACCATAAATTTAGTTTTATTTATATTCAACTTCAATTGCTTATACTTCAACCATCTACTTAAAGAACGCAAATCTCCATTCAAATGTAAAACGACCTGATTCAAATCATTAGCTGCAATGAATAACAAAGTATCATCTGCAAAAAGGTTAATATCACAAAATCGTAAAACTCGTCGCATGTCGTTGATGTACATAATAAATAAAAGGGGCCCTAATACACTTCCCTGAGGTACTCCAAGATTATTCCCTACGGGACTGGAAATTGAATCATTAAAAATAGTCCGTTGAGTTCTGTCATACAAATAACTTTCAAACCATTTATATGAAGTACTCGTAATTCCAAAGCGCTGAATCGTGTTCAACAACAAGGGCCTAGAAATTGTCTCGAAAGCGCGTTTTAGATCCAAGAAAACAGCAATTATAGTATCTTTACATTCTAATTTCTCTTTCCATTTTGCTAACACCAAGTTCAATGCGGTTTCACAGGAATGTCCTTCCCGATATCCCGATTGTTCTGGTATTAGCAAAGCGTTGAGATTTAAATATTGCAACAGCTGGCCTTTCACAACTAATTCTAATATTTTCTCTAATGTGTGCAACATGTTGATGGGACGAAACTCTTCGGCTTTAATCGTTCCAGCAACCTTTTGAATAGGAACTATGAAAGATTCCTTCCACACCTGAGGCACATGCCCAGTTAATAAAGACTTATTAATAAGGTCCAGCAAGATGTGATCAATGACATGAAAGCAATCTTGAATAACTCTAGCATTGACATTTTCCACTCCAGCCGTTTTACCTAAAGAAAAGCAAATAGTTCTAAGTTCATTTAATGTAATTGGGTGAAATCTTTCAAATCTACAATTACTATCAACCGGCTGTTTTATTTCATCAGGTTCATCGACCAATTCAATGGACTGATTGATCAATGAAACACTATTGACAAAATAATCGTTAAACTTAGATGCTATAGCCTGTTCAGACTGTTCAAGTGTGCCATTAAAAGTTATGGACCGCGGTTTGCTATTACTAGGTTTTAATAAAGATTTCAAAAATTTCCATAACTCCTTGCTGTTGCTTTGATGCAGATCAATATTCCTCTGAATATATTCACAACGAGTTTTCTTAATCGATTGTGAATATCTATTGCGCGCGATCGTGTACATATTCCAATTTTTTTTCTATTTGATTTAAGACACTTTATCACAATGTGACATTCGTGTCATACATATTCCAATGATTTCCATCATTTGTTCTACGAAATTTGTTGTACCATTTGTCTCTCTCACGTTTAAGGCGCAAAAGATCCAAAGTGTACCAGCTGTTCGAGTTTTTCAAAGGTACAAATTTTTGCGTCACTAGCTGATTTGTACACGTTTTCAAGGTAATAGTTAGAACAGCTGCTGATTCATCTAAATTATCGACCTCGAATGGAAAATCCAGGCTTCTCGTCACAAAATTCGAAACAGCATGTTTCGAATATTTCCTCCAGCACTTTAATTTAACAAACTCGTCGTTTGCCACGAAATTATCTACAATATTGATAACTAAGGTCTCATGATCGGTTATTTTCAAATTGGTATCAGTGACTGTGTTGATAGTTTCAAAATTGGAATAAACATGATCAATTAAAGTTTTACTGTGCCTGGAAATACGCGTGAATTCATTTACTGTTTGTTTCAAATTGAAGAAATCAGATAAGCGCTTCAAATGGTTGGAATTGTAGTCATCACGCCAATTGATATTGAAATCACCAGCTAATATATTTAATTTGCTAGAATCAAGGAACATTTCGAGCCAGTTTTCTAAAATTTCAACAAAACGCTGGTCACTTGAGCTGGGGCTATGATACAAAACACCATAATTACCCATCTTCATGCCACGTTCAACTGTAATGCCCAAAAACCAGTTTCCATCAATAACTTCGTTGAGGCGAAGATTGAAGTGAACTTATTCTTTGACATAAATAGCAACACCGCCAGTATGTCTAGAATGTGATAAACAAGTAGCAACATTACATCCCGGAATACTATATTGATCAAATGATTCAATTTCAACACAATGCGTTTCTGATAATAAAACTAAAAGTGGACGCTTTTCCTCAACAATCTGACGTAATGCTACGTAGTTTGTTGACAACCCCGCAATATTTAAATACAGAACATGAAATTGATTCACAATTCTTCTGGAACATGGTTGCTATTTATTGAAATGTAAGCTGCCTTTTTTCAATTCATAAAGTCTTTTGTATACTAAACATTCAGAACTAAATGCGGCATGGTTGACGTCCAAATTCATTTTACGTTCTCTATTCATTTTCAAACAATTAACACATTTCAATACAGTTGACCTGCACTCAGATGTCTTGTGTTTCTGACTACACCTAGAACACGTTTCACAATTTTGTTTGCAATCCGTGCTCTTATGTCCAAATTCTCCGCATTTGAAGCATCTTAACACACTAATCCCGGGAACTACGGAGCACCGATCAAACCCCACATTTATTATTTTCGCACTCATCATCATTCTCGAATAAATCATCCGCGATCTGAAATCACAGTCTCAATTCAGCTAGCAAGCGGACAACATTCATCCCTAATGCTGGTATCACATACAGTTTTTGAATATCGTTGCCGGGATGCCGTTTGCGGTTGGTGCGTTCCGGTGCGGTGATAATGACGGCGCCGAATGCCAACAAATGAGCATTATTTTATGTGAGAGGATTGAACAATCTTTTATCAATCATTTACATTTCAGTTGCCCTCCGAAAGCCGCTGACATACACGTGACGCACGTAGTATTGCGATTGAAGCAACGCCATTTCTTGATAGATTACAAATATGTTTACATCCATCAATAAAGGGTGTGTCACATCAAATTGCATCACGGAAAAAACGCTGTAGAAATTCGCCCAGTAGACCGATCCTTTTGAAAATTTTAGACAGTAAAATAAAAACTATTAAACAACTGTTGGCATTTTCTTTTTATTCATACTTCGAGCCCAAGCCCGTATGCTCGCCCCTTCCTCTTTACCCCGTCCATAAGGTTCTGTACATTGTCAGGTTGTAGTTTTTTTTGAACAGAAATCCATTTTCTCTTGAAGTCCGCCTCTGATTTGACAACTTTTGGGTTCTTCCGGAGGGACTGTCTCATAATCGCCCAATATTTCTCTATTGGGCGAAGCTCCGGCGCGTTGGGCGGGTTCATTTCCTTTGGCACGAAGGTGACCCCGTTGGCTTCGTACCACTCCAACACGTCCTTTGAATAGTGGCACGAAGCGAGATCCGGCCAGAAGATGGTCGGGCCCTCGTGCTGCTTCAATAGTGGTAGTAGGCGCTTCTGTAGGCACTCCTTAAGGTAAACCTGCCCGTTTACCGTGCCGGTCATCACGAAGGGGGCGCTCCGCTTTCCGCAAGAGCAGATCGCTTGCCACACCATGTACTTTCTGGCAAACTTGGATAGTTTCTGCTTGCGAATCTCCTCCGGAACGCTGAATTTGTCCTCTGCGGAGAAGAACAACAGGCCCGGCAGCTGACGAAAGTCCGCTTTGACGTAGGTTTCGTCGTCCATTACCAGGCAATGCGGCTTCGTCAGCATTTCGGTGTACAGCTTCCGGGCTCGCGTCTTCCACACCATGTTTTGCCTTTCGTCGCGGTTAGGAGCCTTCTGAACCTTGTATGTACGCAGGCCCTCCCGCTGCTTGGTCCGCTGGACGAATGAACTTGACAAATTCAGCTTATTGGCGACATCCCGGACCGAACTTCTCGGATCACGTCTAAACTGCTTAACTACGCGCTTGTGATCTTTTTCACTGACGGAGCATCCATTTTTGCCGTTCTTCACCTTCCGGTCGATGGTTAGGTTCTTGAAGTATTGTTTTAGTACTCTGCTGACCGTGGATTGGACGATTCCCAGCATCTTACCGATGTCCCGATGTGACAACTCCGGATTCTCGAAATAAGTACAGGATTAATTCACGACGCTCTTTTTCGTTCGACGACATTTTTCCAAATTTACGAAAAATTGACAGTGAAGCATGGCCAACGTGATCTATACACTCTTATCTGATTATAAGCGAAAGCTGAAGATATAATTCCTAAAAATTAAATTTCTACAGCGTTTTTTCCGTGATGCAATTTGATGTGACACACCCTTTAGGAAATATTTCTAAGCACCTATTACAATAACAAAAAACATTTGTTGAATGTTTTTTAACAGCTACAAAATGCCAAGCCTTTTCTGAATGAAAATCCCGCGTTCGGGTTGATCGAAAAGCATTAGCAATTTATACTCTCTCGATTGTGCTATAAAAAGAACAAGTTACGTAGCGATAATGATGCAACATGCCACGTTGCATCGAACGGAGATATACGTGACTGCAACATGTTCTGTTGGGGTCTAAAAAAGATGTAAAACATGAGGGGAAATTCGTTTTTCATTTTTATGACAGCCCACCCTAAGAGAGGGGGAGGAAAGTCGAACCACCACAGAAACATTTATTGCATTCTAAAACCTCCACATGCCAAATTTGGGTTCGTTTGTTTGATTAGTTCTCGAGTTATGCAGAAATTTGTGTTTCATTTGTATGGGAGCCCCTTCCACTTTAGAGAGGGGGAGGAGTGTCGAACCACCTCAGAAATGTTTTTTTCCCTATAAAACCTCCAAATGCCAAATTCACTTCCGTTTGCTTGATTAGTTCTTGAATTATGCGGAAATGTATGCTTCATTTGTATGGCAGCCCCCATCCCTCCTTAGAGAGGCGGGAGGAGATTCACCATAGAAACGTTTTGTGTCCACTAAAACCTTCGCATGCCAAATTTGGCATTTTCTTGATTAGTTTTCGAGTAATGTAGAAATTTGTGTTTCATTTGTATGGCAGCCACCCCCCACCCCCCTTAGAGAGGAGGGTTGAGTGTCTAACCACCATAGAAATATATATATAGATATGTTGAACTGGAGCATCTTCGGTATATTCTATATATAAAAATGGATTTCTGTCTGTCAGTCTGTCAGTCTGTTTGTCTGTCTGTCTGATTCTTATGGACCCGGAAACTACTGAACCGATCGACATAAAAAATGGTATGTAGAAGTTTTTGGGGCCGGGTAAGGTTTTCATGATAGTTTGAGACCCCTCTCCCCTCTCTAAAGGAGGGTCATACAAATGAAACATAAATTTCTGCATTACTCGAGAATTAATCAAGCAAACGAAACCAAATTTGGCATGTAAAGGTATTAGGGTGCAATAAATGTTTCTATGGTGGTTGGACACTCCACCCCCCTCTCTTACAAATGAAACACAAATTTCTACATTACTCGAGAATTAATGAAGCAAATGAAACCAAATTTGGAATATGGAGGTTTTAGGGTGCAAGAAATATTTCTATGGTGACTAGACACTCCACTCAATCTCTAAGGGGGGGCTGCCATACAAATGAAACACAAATTTCTACATTACTCGAGAATTAATCAAGCAAATGAAACCAAATTAGGCATATTGAGGTTTTAGGGTGCAATAAATGATTCTATAGTGGTTAGATACTCCTCCCCCTCTCTTAGGGGGGGCTGTCATACAAATGAAACACAAATTTCTACATTACTCAGGAATTAATGAATCAAATTAAACCAAATTTGACATATGAAGGTTTTAGGGCGCAAGAAATGTTTCTATGGTGATTAGACACTCCACCCACACTCCAATGGGGGGGAGGTAGCTGCCATACAAATGGAACATAAATTTCTGCATTACTCGAGAATTGATCAAGCAAATGAAACCAAATTAGTCATATGGAGATTTTAGGGTACAATGAATGTTCCTATGGTGGTTAGACACTCCACCCCCCTCCCTTGGGGAGGGCTGCCATACAATTGAAAATCAAATGTCTACATTACTCGAGAATTAATCAAGCAAATGAAACCAAATTAGGCATATGGAAGTTATAGGGTGCAATAAATGATTCTATGGTGATTAGACACTCCTGCCCCCTCTCTTAGGGTGGGCTGTCATACAAATGAAAAACAAATTTCTGCATAACTCGAAAACTAATCAAGCAAATGGAGCCAAATTTGGCATATGAAGATATTAGGGGGCACGAAACGTTTCTATGGTGAATAGATACTCTTCCCCCTTTTTAAGGAGAGAAGAGAGGAGGGGTCTGTCTTTATTTTATCATATTTTCTTTATCAAACATTTATTCCATGACTGATAAAAAGACTAACGGGGCTATGCGCCGCATTTCAGAAACAAAAGGGTTGTTCTGTTTTTTCAATTAAGTAGTAATGAGTGAAAAAATGTAACCAAATCGGAATCGGAGACGGTGAGAACCAACCTTTATCGACTGTTGTTTCGGTCGATCCAGTCGAACGTTATATGTGGATATTTTAGCTAACTGAGCATCCTTACATACTTTATTTTTCCAAAATGAGTGTGGACTGCTTTTTGAAAAAAAAAGCAACAAACAGGTTGAAACAATTCCATCTTTTTGTGCAGTTATATAACCCATAAAAGCCAAAAGTGTATAAATTCGTAAAAGTTGTCTGAATTTAATTTTCATGAATGAAATATAAGAAAATTCGTTCTAAAGTTCAGCTAAAATTCGTTTTTCTAAAAATGGTCATTTCAAAAATGCAGTGTTTGGATTTCAATCAAAATCGAATAATACACAATGTGTCATGCAAGTAAACTCTCACGAACATATAACCAAATATGAGAGGATCATTCAGATACTTGTATGAATGTCAGTAATCACTTGTGTAACATTTAGTGATTAAACTAAAAGAGGAACGAAGATTGTTGATTGCATATCCGATCTGTATCAAACATCGCATACCATTTTCGAAGCCTGCATACAAGTTTGAACCGCATATATCGTCCCATTTTACTATAGCGAAACCCACTGCACAGAAAAGTGCAAAGCAATAAATGATACAAGAAAAATTACGTCATCATTCAGTCACCATTTGCGGAGAGCAGCGATTGGGAAAAGAGATAAAACCCGAGAGTTTTTGCTTCTCACTGGAGCGGTGTTGCTAGTAAAACTATGCGGTCTATATGAATATACACATTTCAAGGGATAGCGGCGTTAAAAATGGAAAATATAATCTGACTACCCTTCCCTTAGCCTCTATCGAGCTAAATAATCATATAGTTTGCACTCTCTGAGACTTAAAAATCAGGATCTGCTACATTAGCTGAATATGAATCTTTCGCTTTGCGTGGTCCGTACGATCCTGCTGTTTCATGATGCATGGAGAGGTCGATATGCATATGTTAGAGGTAAAGAAGAAAATAAGCTTTCTGATCAAAAGCGTATATGATAGCTTTGCTTGCATGCTGGTGTGCAATAAAGTGCGAGCAGTCTTCCATGTTTCACAAAAAACACTGCGTCCGGAATAAATATATCCACGCTGCTGTTCACAGTTTTGTGTTTGAGTACAAACATGATTTTTTCGTACCTATGTTAGAAAATGTGACATGTT
The DNA here is from genome assembly GCF_029784135.1 of Toxorhynchites rutilus septentrionalis. Lineage (NCBI taxonomy): Eukaryota > Metazoa > Arthropoda > Insecta > Diptera > Culicidae > Toxorhynchites > Toxorhynchites rutilus. The sequence goes on along the minus strand of NC_073745.1, from coordinate 304,240,136 downwards.
TGTATTCGTGGTATGTTTGGACATACGATGTTTAATCCCAATGTTTCACATGATGTTCGAACATGGTGTACAGTTTCTCTTGCATTTTCACCCCAAGCACCGGCAGTGCGTAGAGTAGAAGAAGCGAATCGGACACCCCACCACCACCATTCAACGCGTGGTGTGTTGGTATGTTGACATGGAAAAAAATGCTTTCCTATCATGACAATGGTTGATTCGTTTAAAATATTGGGCAAATGAAATAAACCTCTTTATCTGTTCTGAACAAAATAAACGTCAATTGATATCAGAGTTTTTACAATTAATATAATTATTTAGTGCACGCATTTATATTCATGTAACATTCGCTATTATTAGCTATTTGAACAAGTACTAAAATTGAATTATTCAGCAGTGACATGTTAGGCGTGACGCTGACCACTTGACCACGGGAGCAACAATTTTGGCTGGATCTTTGAATACAAATGGCCAATACTGCTTGTTCGCGACGATCGCGACCCGAGCTATAAAACGAGCGGAGAAGAGGAGAAGAAAGGATGATGTAAGTGTAGCTTTTAGTTTTTTCCTTCATTCAGTTTGTGATAACATCGAGAAATTAATGGTGTGTTTTAGCCGCTGAAAGTTCTCTGCTGGTTCTGCTGTGTGCCGCTGAAGGTTGCATCTAAAGGGTGTGTCACATCAAATTGCATCACGGAAAAAACGCTGTAGAAATTAAATTTTTAGGAACTATATCTTCAGCTTTCGCTTATAATCAGATAAGAGTGTATAGATCACGTTGGCCATGCTTCACTGTCAATTCTTCGTAAATTTGGAAAAATGTCGTCGAACGAAAAAGAGCGTCGTGAATTAATCCTGCGCACTCATTTCGAGAATCCGGAGTTGTCACATCGGGACATCGGTAAGATGCTGGGAATCGTCCTATCCACGGTCAGCAGAGTACTAAAACGATACTTCGAGAACCTAACCATCGACCGGAAGGTGAAGAACGGCAAAAATGGATGCTCCGTCAGTGAAAAAGATCACAAGCGCGTAGTTAAGCAGTTTAGACGTGATCCGAGAAGTTCGGTCCGGGATGTCGCCAATAAGCTGAATTTGTCAAGTTCATTCGTCCAGCGGACCAAGCAGCGGGAGGGCCTGCGTACATACAAGGGTCAGAAGGCTCCTAACCGCGACGAAAGGCAAAACATGGTGGGGAAGACGCGAGCCCGGAAGCTGTACACCGAAATGCTGACGAAGCCGCATTGCCTGGTAATGGACGACGAAACCTACGTCAAAGCGGACTTTCGTCAGCTGCCGGGCCTGTTGTTCTTCTCCGCAGAGGACAAATTCAGCGTTCCGGAGGAGATTCGCAAGCAGAAACTATCCAAGTTTGCCAGAAAGTACATGGTGTGGCAAGCGATCTGCTCTTGCGGAGAGCGGAGCGCCCCCTTCGTGATGACCGGCACGGTAAACGGGCAGGTTTACCTTAAGGAGTGCCTACAGAAGCGCTTACTACCACTATTGAAGCAGCACGAGGGCCAGACCATCTTCTGGCCGGATCTCGCTTCGTGCCACTATTCAAAGGACGTGTTGGAGTGGTACGAAGCCAACGGGGTCACCTTCGTGCCAAAGGAAATGAACCCGTCCAACGCGCCGGAGCTTCGCCCAATAGAGAAATATTGGGCGATTATGAAGCAGGCCCTCCGGAAGAACCCAAAAGTTGTCAAATCGGAAGCGGACTTCAAGAGAAAATGGATTTCTGTTCAAAAAAAACTACAACCTGACGTTGTACAGAACCTTATGGACGGGGTAAAGAGGAAGGTGCGAGCATACGGGCTTGGGCTCGAAGTATGAATAAAAAGAAAATGCCAAAAGTTGTTTAATAGTTTTTATTTTACTGTCTAAAATTTTCAAAAGGATCGGTCTACTGGGCGAATTTCTACAGCGTTTTTTCCGTGATGCAATTTGATGTGACACACCCTTTAAAACTAATTTTTGGGTATTTATTTTTTTGGTCAGCATTTGTACGACGTCGCCCGCTATGCAGTCGGCTCCCCAGACTTTAATTGCCAACATGCACGCAAAAAAAATAGAAAGCTTCTTTCTATTTAGAGAATGTTTTCTTTGAACGAAACCAAGCATTATTTAATCAGACTTGCAAAATGTGCATGAACGATCTATAAACTTTTACTTAGTCGCGGTAATACATACACACACTATTTACAGATACACGGGCCGAATGTTGTGCAGTCTACTGATGATTCAACAAGAGCCAAAGGTTGTACCGCTCATGACAACTCTACACGAGCTGATGATTGCGCCGGCTAGTGATCATTCTATCTTGGATTCCTCGAGTCGAAAAAGACGCACCACGCTAGATATGAGGTACAGACTAGGGGGTCGTTGCTGATTAACGGTCAGCTGCATCCCAATAGGAAGTATCCCATGTCGGGCACACGTACAGAGCACTGAAGACTGCAACATCCCAATTATGAGAACACTTGTAATACTAACCTCGAGCCAACCGCGAGTAATCAGTTATATATTACTAACATAGTTGTAAGCAAACATTGTCAAAACATTGAACTCCCGGCCCCGTTAGGCTGACGCCATATGAGCCTTAATAAAAATATATATTTTGGTGCATGAACTTATAGCCTCTTAGTTCGTGCAATTTTTGAAATGCGAACTAAATTTCAAGTTCGTTTCTGTGAAAAAGTATTCTACGAAGAAATGTTTTGGGATGAATAATTTCTTTCCGTGTATGAAAAGAAACGAAACGAAAGCAATGAATACTGCGACATCGGGTGATATGTTTGTACATGATGTTCTTGAATTATAAACATCGTGTTTGTTTTCACATGTCTATGTTTGTGTATCATTGTTCGTGTTGGGGATAGACACTCAACACTAGCGAGAATCATGTTCGAATTCAAACAAAAACATGGAATTTTTACATCGCGTGGTCATGTGTAAGTGTTTTTCGGAAGACTGAGTGCGAGCCGATGCAGAGTTGTCTCGTTCTCTTTTGTGTCGTGATTTGCAACACATAACAACAAAAGAATACCGCTGGGGGAAATGTTTCCTGAAAGATCATATTTGAACGAACGAAAGCGATTTTTTCAATGAGTGGATCATTTGGCAAACACTGCAAGAATGCCTAGATTTTTTTTTAAGTTGGTACAAATGAAACGTGTTAAATTAAAATCCGTGTTTCTTTAACCAACAGAATTTATTATATTCAAATATTTTCATCTTCCTGAAAAGATGCCAGTTTGGAAAAATTTCACGTTGTGATGAGATATGTTCACGTGTATAACTCAATTTGTTGCGAACCGATTCCGATGACTTCTAGGCACCCTGAGCCATCCTTCCCTCATGTAAAGCGAGATGTACCTTTAACAAGCAACAAGTGACGCAACATCGGAAGCCATGGAAGCCACGATGCGATAAAGGAAAACCATCCGCTGCGAAGCGGATCCATTCCTAAGGGTGGGTTTAGACTAGTGATATATTCATTAGAAGAAATATGATGAGATATTGAAATCGCATCAACCGTTTACACTAGCGTGAACTTCTATGATGAATACATTCATATTTTCGGTGAATTTATTCACCTGAAGTAGAACTGCATCCAACTCTAGTGATTTCTCACCAGTAAGAAATTCACAAGCGTTTACATATGCTGAATTTATTCAAGTTATATATACCTCGAATAAGTGTACCATATTTATTCTCACCCGTTTACACCTATTTTCACGTGAATAAATCCATCTATAGCTATAAATCTCCCTAATGTAAACCCGCCATTCTTCTTCTCTTCTTCAATGGCACTAACGTTCTAGAGGAACTTCGCCGTCTCAACGTATTATTACTTGCGTCATTTTTATTAGTACTTAGTTGAGATTTCTATGCCAAATAACACGCCTTTTGTCTCAGATCACCAGATGGGCTGGAATCTCGTACACTATGGCACAACTTTCTTTAACCCCCTCACTTCAACAGTACTATTCTAATTATTAAAATTTTTTTATTCGTTCAATTTTTGTTTTATTATCAAAAGATAAACAAAAAGTAATATAAGGGATAGTAAAAATATTCTTTGTTTTATTTCTTCGGAGCTCGAAAAAACGTCCGAAATTTGTGCCTCTACACAAGAATACCCTCTTGAATAGCACTAATGAGAATCTAAACAGTATTAAATGAAAGGGTGAAACGATTAAAAATTGGTCAACTAAGGTTCGACATATTACTAACCTAACCTAAACATCCCTCATTTTGTAGGTATGTGCGTGTAGAATGATTTCTCTACGTTTACCGCGCGTTTTATTTACGTTTGCTCTTCAATTCTCAAAAGCAATAGGAGCACCGCTTGAAAATTTTCCTCACGCAACGCGAAAATCCAAACTTCAAGCAGATTCCGGGACAGCAGTTTTACACGGTGACGTGTAGAATTAAATATTTTAGAAAACTATTATTCAACTACGGTGAACAAAAACTTTCTGACCTACAAGGAGTTTACAATTTTTTTTTAAATTATGTTTTTCGATATGATTTCGACGCATAATTAGTCTCAAAACCACATCTCGAAACGCCACAGGAAACGTTTCAATACAGAAAAATTCGTTGTTTCCGAATCGCAGTGAATGATAAAATGATGAAATCAGTTGTCTTGTTCACTGCACTGAGAGTTCTTTTACCAACTAATGAGTCTCGATATGCGACGAGCAAAGATATTTAGGATTTTTTTTTAGATCTACAACGTCTGTTCGACAAAATGGTTTCTGGTTTCGACTCACGTATTTGGTCACCACGAGAACGGGTTAATAAATTGGGATAAAAAATTAAATTGGCTCTGCAATGTATGTTTTCATTTGCATGCGAATAAAATTCTCACTCACGATATTTTTCGATGAAGCTGATGAGAATGGTGCGCAATAAGGTCCTTGGAATCTATCAAACAACACCGATTTACGGAACAAAATGAACCAAGTCATCGAAGAGAGATTGAGCTTGAGCTTGAGCTTGGGTAGACTGTACAATTCGTAGTTGCTCTCCGTGATTGACCTGAACCAACCAAATTGCACAAAGAACACACAGAATGACGCTTGGGACTAGCAAATCATTCTCGTTGTGCAATTTTCGGTGATTCGAGCTTTAAATGGTCAATAACGACGCCGACCACGTCCTTACAGTCACCAGGGGAAGGGAAGGAATGTTAGTATGATCTTCGCCGCCCGAAGGCCAGAAGGGTCGCCCCTATAGCGTGGTTCCCTAGCGTTTATCATGGAGCGGATAGTTGTTAGTGGGCCGAGGTAAGAATCAGGATTCACTGCGGTAAGTGATGTGATTATATAAACGCTAACTAACGACCACTCTACGAAACGAAAATGTGAAACTCTGATATGTCACTACACGCGGCAGAAATTATTTTTAGGTATCCTGAGAAGGAAAACCTATAAAATTAATTGAACTCCTATATACCATCTTGATAAAAAAAAGTTCACGGAATAAATACCGTGTGGCGCTTTTAGTCACCCGTTTTATTTTTCTTCTATTTTGTAGGTTGGCTCATCTGTCATTGACATTCTATGAAATTTGTAGTGGGATACACTTTAATACACTTACACTTCTAAAAGTTACGCTGTATTGGGTACATCTGCTATTGTGTATGCCTGTACAATTTGCAAAATTTGCGAAATCAATCATTTTGAATATTTGACTAAAAACATCCGCAACCTCCGAATTCACCTGATTTGGCTCCCTGCGACGTTTTCCTATTCGAATGACTCAAGAAACTAGGTTTCAGCATCCGAGATGAGATAAAATCGAAGATGGCGCTGATGGCCATACCGCAAATTGAATATAACTCTCGAGGATTGGAGCGCTGGCATAAGTGTGTTGCAGTCGATGGGGAGTACTTTGAAGTACCCCCCCTTCAAAGGGAAATTGTTGTATAGTCTTGTATGTTTCATTTTCTGAATAAATTCCGGGAACTTTTTGATCAAAATGGTATTCTAACGATTCTTTTCGCATCGTACCCATCGCACTTTTTTTATCGCAATCCAACTACGACGGTGGAGAATTCACTGGGGGAAATCTGAGAAGCTAACCATAAAACATGTTTAAAAACAACCTATAACTATAATCCGTTATTCCACACGCATAGTCTTCATTCAACCCCATTCGTAGTAACGGAGATCTTTAGGAAACCTGAGAAGGTCACCGAGAGCAATCAGAAATCAATCGGACCTGCGAATAATTCCGTAAACCATCGAGTGTATTCTTTATAGAACTTCGATTGCGACGGTGAATGGATTGGAAGAGAGTTATGAATTAATGAATTGAAAGATTAAAAAACTAATGATTTTAAAAAATAAAAAAAAGAATTGAAGAATTAAAGAATTTATGAGTATAATAAAAAATGATATGAATTTTTTGAATCAATAGATTTTAAAATTTATGGATTTATGCATCTGTAGATCTAAGAATTCCTGAGTTTATGACTCTATAAGTTTTTCACATTTCCATTCCATTACTGCAAATGTCTCCAGAAAAGAAAGAAGCAAAATAATAATGAGAACACGAAAGACAAGTACACCAGAACAATTGCAATCGTTTGCTGTGGAGAGAGAAGCGGGTTTAAACTCTTTAGATGGTCTACAATTTAGACTGTAAAGTAAATTAAGCTGTATGTGTGTATGGAAAAAGAAAACTTAGCTGACGCCACTGCATGCTCAGTCCATCCATGTTCGATGGCTTTCGGTTGTGATATACTCACTACGATAACCTCGCACTCGATGTATTAGACGAAAGCAAACAAACTGTTCGTCATGCCAATGTTTACACGTGTCGGAGGGAGAGCACTATAACGCTAAATCGATCACGCGACAACTGAGAGAGCAACAAAAACTACGAGTTTTCACTACTACAAACGCAACATCAAAATGGCTTCCCCCAATATTTCACTTCACCGTGCCATCTCAAAAATATAATCAAAGAAATTAATGAAACTATATTAGTTTCGAAATCACTAGGGCAGAGTGAACTATTTTTCGCCATTCAAAATATGATCTCAGCACAAACGCGCACATATTTCTCGATGCGCTGCCCCTTGCTCAACACTGTGAAAGAACAAGCAATCGCAAACGAAATACGCGGAACAACAAAAACACACGTCCGCACTCGACGACCGCCCGATTGAAACTCCCAAGACATCGAAGAGAGATTGAGAGAGGATATTCATGAAGTTTTGGCAGAACGTTAGTGAAAGATGTTCGATGATACCTTGAAAAATTCAGCCTCCCGAAAGCTTAAAAGAGATAGCCAATTCAAAAACATCTAAATAAACGCTATCATCTTCAGTAGATCAAACCATAAGCTGGTATCCCAATGACTAAGCATTCTCGGAAAACAAACCGTTCAGCTGTTTCTGTTTTTATTTTTTCAACTGATTATTCCCCCAATGTAAACGAGAAAACAATCACATCGCACTTTCTTCACTAGAATGAGGAAAGACAACATCAATTCACGTACAAAACAGAAACAAGATTGATTCCGAGATATCCTTCAGCTTTAGAACTGGAATCTTGATTGTTGGCAAACAAAGCTCCCTGATTACTATCATACCCACTCCGACGAGTTTGTTATTTCGACATTATTGATGTCGTTATTTTAGAGCGAAGGCTCTGTGTTGTGTCATGGAATATCGACAATATGAGTGAAAGGGTGTGCATAACGAGGGATAATTGAAGTAGAAAGCAATGCTTTCTAATCCGATTTCACGTGAATAATGAACCCCGTAATTAAGCTTACGAACGAACCAACTTGATTCCATCGATATTTTGGGATGTCCACCGCGTCTATCGACATAAGCACTGGTGTATTGACAAAAAATGAAACCCACAACTACAAAATTCCAATCAACCAACCGAGCGAATATTGAATGGAGAGTGCTTCATCAGCCCGGAAAGATGAGCTTTCCGGTAGTAGGTTGAATAGTGCAGGAAAAGTTCCATTGGGACGACAGTATATAATTGGGTTCAGGATAATGCGATTTTGTACTGTCTGATTTTTATCTTCCTTCTTTCAACCTCTCCGCGGTTGTCATCAATCATAATAGTTAAACTTACCTTTCGCCGTCGTCATTGAACGCGAAATCGCCCAGCAATAGATCGCGGAAACGATAACGCGGCGGAAGTGCCATTCTCGACTGCATACTATCCCGATCCACCACCTCGAATACGATAGCCTCTTCCATAATAAACCTGGAATGGCAGCAGCTGCTGTTGCACCGAAAATCGATTCCGTATCGTTATCACACCTCCCGATAATTGTGCCGCGACACGATCTCCGATCCTTCGCACAACACTCCGCAAACACAACTCATTTTCCACTGATTATCATTGATCCAATTTTCGCCACCAAGCCACAACGAGCACAAATGCACAATATGTTGTTGACGGTATTAACCACTTCATTGCTCTCGATTCACCACATTATAACACTAATCCACACTACGCGCGGGAAAAAGGTAGCGGAGGATCGGCCTCCGCTAAAGGATAATAGCCATCGTGATTTCGGGTGCACACAAAATTTCCAATTTATTCATCAGGAAATCGCCACCACGATGACAGCACTTTTAAATAGACCCCTCATTATCGCTGTTCCCGGCGCACGGCGGAGGCGGCCGATATCAAACTATCCGTCTTCTCTGTTTACATCGATTATTCCCAATTCCGTCGATTTACCTAGGCAGATATCCAGCAACCTTCGCTCCCGGAGCTCTCTTTAATTGAAAATCAATTTTTGCGCCAGTTCCGGCCTTTCGCTGCACGGGGAAGAACAGAGGTTGCACCGAAGCGGACGGTTATGAATATTAAATGGACCGGTGCATCGACTGTTCCGCTTGCACGTATCGGTTTAAACTATGTGTCCGACTGGACGGCGCGATCCGGAGCGGTCCCTCGCGTCTCGCGGGTAAGAAGCCAGCCGCGTGTGTTTATCAAAAGATGGTTCGGCGGCTCGCAGGTTCCACCGCCAGACGATCTAAAAATAGGTAAATAAATGAGAGTCATGGATTATATTGCCGGGCAGCGAAAACTTGGTAATCAATAGTTGGGGAAATGGATACGTTCGGGAAGGGTTCTCTCGGTGTATTATTTCGACAGATTAAAACAATATGCGGAGATGCTGGCTAGAGGTTCCTGGTGAAACTTTCGACATCGATAAATCATCTAAAGAACTATTCGAGAAGTTTGTTCAACATCATTATGCGGTATTAATTATTACCATTGCTCATGAAGTAGTTCCATGAATTTTTCCCATCAAAAATAGACTTTCATCTTGCTAAATAATATTTTTTCCAGTTTTGGTGATAATATAATAAGGAAGATGTCCGATTCTAGAGGCGGACAATATTGATTCCCTCTTGTTCGCAATCAATCACTAAATTAAAAAAAAATTTACCCGTATTCTTGGTTTGCATTATTATGATGTTCTAAAATTTCGGCTCTTTACCGAATATAAGGGAACATCTTCTCTACCATTTTTCGATAATTAGATTCTTCCGATACGCTGGATCGATTCTTGATCTCTTACAAGCAAATGAAAGATGATTTAAATGAACATTTGAAGTTGAAGTACATTTTCAACACTTCAAATGTCCACCTTTGGAAAAAAGATTTGAAAATTCTAGTTTTGTGTAGTATTGTATATTTGGTTTGCATTATTATGACCTGGTACCATTTGCTGAATAAGGGTCGAAAAGCGGAAAAACCATATATATTCGAAACGGGAAAAAAACCTCTCTGATTGTTTTTGCAAGATGATACAAAAAATCAGTTCTCAAAAATCATATAAAAAGCTAGAGAAAGATGTATTACCTATTCAATCTAATTGATTTATGAGAAACAAAAGTTGGGGCGAATTCTGGATATCTCGGTCAGTTTGAAACTACTTTTTTGTAGCTCGTATGTTTTATTGTTAACGGCTAAGAACTAAAATCCTTTTTCACCCTTTTCTCCACTTTTCTATCAATTTATGTAATTGAAAGAATTAATTATATTTCTGCGGTCACTTCAAAGTATCTCGATTCAATTTCACCTATATTTAAAGCATCCATGTGCATCCCTATTTCCACTATCTTACGTTCTATCGTAATTTTCACTCCTTCTCGCTATATCTCGCTTTTTACAATCAATTACTCCATGTAAACAATTGCCTACAACAACAATATCATCTGTTATCCGTCGACGACAACAAAGGTAACAGTGACGACCAGGATTCATGGAATAAAATGGTATGATCGAATTAAACTCTCCGTCGGTTCCTCAACAAAAAGCAACAATCGAAATTGATACAAGTCTCTTCGTATGACATGATAGTCTAAGATTAGAAATTATAATGAGAATTGATCACGTAACTTTGTTACAGTCGCTCTAAATTAATGTAGGCGCAAGGTAGTTTTTCCCGTCTTTCTTTGTCTCTCCCGTTTCTCTTTATCTCTCTCGTGTCTCTCTGTGTCTCTCCCCTCTCTTTTCCGTCTCTCTATCCCTCCCCTCTCTCTCCCATCTCTCTCTGTCCGTCTCCTCTCTCTCCCGTCTCTCTCTTTCTCTCCCGTCTCACTACCTCTACCCTCTATCTCCCTTCTCTCTCTGCCTCTCTCTGTCTCTTTCGTCTCTCTTTGTCTCTACAGCAGGGTTACCATATCTACAGAATAATCTCTCTCTGTATCTACCGTCTCTCTCTGATTCTCTCCTCTCTTTCGCGTCTCTCACTGTCCTTCCTTTTTCTCTCTCGTCTTTCTCTCTCTCTGTCTCTCCCCTATCTCTCCCATATCTCTCTTTCTCTCCCGTCCCACTACCTCTCCCCTCTATCTCCCTTTTCTCTCTGCTTCTCTCTGTCTCTTTCGTCTCTCTTTCGTCTCTCTTTGTCTCTACAGCAGGGTTACCATATCTACAGAATAATCTGTATTTATACCGATTTTTCAGACTTTTAGAACCAAGAATCTGTAGTTACAGATTACAAATTTTTTTGATATGCATACAGATTTACAGATTTTTCAAAATAGCTATCTAATATTAGTTATAACTCGATATCAATAACACTTTTTCCCATCTCACCAATTTCTTTCATATAGCATTCGAATCAGTCTGAATAAAAGAAGTGTTGGCATTTATATGTAGCGTGCAGTACTGCTTTCTCATATTCAATCTAAGGCGAAATAATGCAAAAGCCTGCGGCTAGCTTTACAATGAATAAATAACACTGTTCATTTCTGCGAATGCGAATTTCTACGTGGATACCATCAACATCGTCAAATTCATAATAACTTGCAATGCTACTAAAGCTAAAATTATGCGAACTTATGAATGTAATACAGATTTCGATACAGATTTTCTGAGAAAAAACTAAGATGAAAAGATTTTTTGAGATCAAAAACACATATTTTATTATGGCAACCCTGCTCTACAGTCTCTCTCTTTCTCTACCGTCTCTACTGTCTGTCTCTGTCTCTCCGCTCTTTTTCCCATCTCTCTCTGTTTATCCTCTCTTTCTCTCTTCCCTCTCGCTGTCTCCTTCTCTTTCGCTCATCTCTCTCTGTCTCTCCCCTCTCTCCCGTCTCTCTGTCTCACCGCTTTCTCCCATCTCTCTGTCTCTCACCCTCTCTCTCTCCTGTCTCTCTCTGTCCTCTTCCCTCTTTCTGTCTCTTCCCTCTCTCTCTCTGTCTCTCCCATCTCTCTCCTGTCTCTCTCTGTTCTCTTCCCTCTTACTGTCTCTCCTCTCTCTCACTGCCTCTCCCCTATCTCTTCCGTGTCTATTTCCTCTCTTCCTATCCTCTCTGTCTCTCCTCTCTCTCTTCCGTCTCTCTATCTCACAACCTCTCTCTCTGCAGTCTCTCGTTCCCCTTTCTCCTATCCTCTCAGCGGTAAAGATGGGATCGATTTTGACGTAGGACTACGTCTTTCATTTCTATACCGAGGTGTAAAATCAAAGTTTCGAAAACGAAAGCGTTCGCCGGAGACCGAGATTTTGAGCGTTAATAGCTCCTAAACAGCTGAACGAAATGGTATGATTAACACTTCATTCGAAAGATAAAATGTCTACGCGTTATATATTCGTTACTTTTTGTCTACTCCCTTATACTTGAAATCCCTTGAAGTAATACGATTTTTCAGGACCACTCGGATAAATCAAGAAAGCGCGGATGAACGGTGTCACCAAGAGCCTGTTTGCGCACCTTAGGCCGAAAGGGAATCCATCAGGAGGAAGGTGATGCCACAAACGGTTCCGCTTGAAACATCGGAGCCAACACACACACACATACACGCGCGGAACTATTTTCGTTTGGATGCCATTCAGCATCGAGAAATTTCCGGAAAGATTCAATCGTTGTTGAAAAATAATCTGCCAGTTCCCCTGAGAACTGAAAAATACATTCATGCGAAAGAGTTCATTTTAATGTTTTCTATCCATGTAACACTGCGACCAAATATTTTCCAATTAAGTGCTATTAACAGGTGGTTATCGAGTTAGCATTAACCACTGGTGGGCTTCGAGTATCGAGGAAAATCGGGAAAGAACTAATCGTTGCTGAAAAATACTCTGTCAGTTCCCCTGGGAATTTAAAAATACATTGATGAGAAAGAGTTTATTCTGATATTTTCTATCCATATATCAATGCAACCAAATACATTTGGTTTTGTGATTTTTCAATCAAGGAATCAAGGGATCGAGGGATTCATTACCTAGCCTGACCTGACCTGAAAGACATGCAGTTTGTTTGGAACTGTGAGGGAGGGCAGAAAATCCAGGAGGCAGGAGGCAGGAGGCAGGAGGCAGGAGGAGAAGAGAAGGTGACCAAGAGAGTATCAGTACCGAAAAACGGTTCCGCTTGAGACATCGGAGCATCCACCACACACACATACACGCGCGGAACTATTTTTGTTTGGTTGCCATCCAGCATCGAGAAGATTCCGGAAAGATATTATGGTTGCCGAAAAATAATCTGCCAGATCCCTTGGGAATTGAAAATTACATTCAAGCGAAAGAGTTTATTTTAACGTTTTCTATCCATATAATACTGCGACCAAATACAATTGATTTTGTGGTTTTTCAATCAAGTGCAATTAACAGGTGGTTATCGAGTTAGCATTAACCACTGGTGGTGGACTTCGAGAAGAATCCGGAAAGATATCGCTGCTGCAAAATAATCTGACAATTCCTCTTGGTATTGAACATAACATGCAAGCGAAAGAGCTCTCGTTTTCTAAGTGCCTCAAATATTCATTTGGTCATTCATTCAGAATGGATTCAGATTCAACTTCAAACAGATGATCACTGAATCAGCGATAGTCCTACGTCACCATTGCAGTTATACCATAGATATAACCCACTTCCTGTTTTTACCGCATCTGGCGAGAGTGCTTCAGTATGTTTGCATGACACGCACACATTTTTGTGTTTAACCGTTGCCAAAGAAAAATTGAATTGGTTATGAAATGTGCAATAATAGTGATCTACTGAGCCACCTGCGAAAAAGACTGTTGCGAGCGCGTTCTGCATTATGTATTACTATGAAGAAACAAGCTTGACTGTTATTAACACGCGAGGGCAAGAATAAATCGTCAGTCAACCATCTTCCACTGTTTCCACAAAGCGATCCATCGGTCCTTTTAAGGCCCCTAAAACTTTTTACTGAAGAGTTGTTCAAAATTTGTCGATGCACTCTAACGTAATATCCGAATTAATAAAAAAGCGAATTCATGTTTATAAATTTTTGCCAAGAAAGAGCTCACATGGATTCAGAAGTGTGTCCGGACCAGTGTTTGCCAATTGATCCTTTCACTAAATAATTCGCGTTCGTTCAAATATGATCTTACCGAAATCATTTCTCCAATTGGCATTCTTTTACTTTTACGTGCTACAAATCACGACACAAAAGAGAACGAGAAAACAAAACAAGCAAGCAAAACCGTCATGTACGGTTTCGGTGCAGAAAGTTTCATTCCTTCTTTGCCTCTTACGCAGAGATGCCAACCTTCCTGATTTTTCAGGATTTCCCAGACTTTTTAGCACGCTCCCTGATATCCTGACGAACACTCAATTTATCCTGTTTTTTCTGAAATGATCCTGATTTTTCCTGATTTTTTTTACTCTTTACATTATTTGCAATAAATATACTGGTTTCCATGCCAAAGTTTTATTATTAAGTTAAACTGTGTACTTAACCTTTTTTTATCTCTACCCTCAATTGTTTCGTGGCTTCCCAAAGCAGTGCTAGAAAATTTCATGAAACCAGATTGTCTGACGAATTTATGAAATTACACCGAGATTGAGTTTGAGAAACAACAAGCTTTATTAAAGATAATGTGTATGTAGATGTATCCCCAGAGTTATTAATGTTGGAATACGTTTCAGAGCGTAAAATTACTCAAGAGAAAATGTTTGAATCCACATTTGATCGTCTGATTCAAAGTAGAATGAACTTAAATGATGTAACTATGGTAAATATATCTATAACCTGTTATAACCTATAACCGAATGAACTGAAAAGTTTAAAGCCTCTTTAATTCAACATCATCATCATCATCTATAACCGTACTAAATATCATAAAAATTAGGAAAAATTCAACAAGTCTTCCACTGCTGATATGCTTTGTTCATTTGTTGAGTAAGGATTTATTCCCAAGCATGGATGATGAATTCAGTGAAAATTTTAATATTGATTTCTCTGCAATTGACTGTAGTGATGCTGTAGGTTTTCCGGAAAAAATATGAACGATCAAAAAGTCAGGCGAAACACTAGCATTTCCGCTTATGCGAGGATTTATACCATGCTTATTAATTCTTTTACACATCCGGTCTTCGCCCGAAAGAGGATATACTCTGTTTCTGGTGGGATTTGGATTGGATTCTGTATTATAAGCTACTACCAAGCAACCTGTGTCTCACATGTATGGCTCGCAGCAGTTTTCGACGAGGAAGCAAACATGTTCTGGGAGAATAAAATATTTAAGCTGTGTGAAAGATGGCAAAAGATTGTGAAACAGAACTATGGATATAAAATTAAATTATAATGCTTTGATCGAAAATGATGTTTTTTGTTTTCCCAAAAATCGACATTAACTTTTCGGACAACCCAATATGAGCTATCCTGATTTATCCTGATTTATCCTGATTTTTATTTTCATTTTTCTTTATTTTTTAAAATTATAGTTGGCAACCCTGCTCTTACGTATACATTTCGAACCTCTCCATGCATCATGAAACAACAGGATCATACAGACTACACAAAGCTAATGATTCATATTCAACTAATGTAGCAGATCCTGATCCATTAGTCTCAGAGAGTGCGAACTATATAACTATTTAGCTAGAAAGAGGCTCAGGGAAGGGTGGTCAGATTATATTTTTCATTTTTAACGCTGCTATCCCTTGATATATAACTTACATTAGTTTTTGATTTTTTGGAGTTTTTAAAAAGTAAACACAATAATTGAACCGGTCTGTTCGGTGATCAAACTAAAACTGATTTTATTATCAGCCAAAGAGTCGCTAGCAACGTTGCCAATGTTCCAGTTTAAACTGGATTCTTCCAGTTTTTTTTGTTCGATCCAGTCAAATAGTTAAACCTTTAAATCTTTCAGTTTTTTAGAATATTATACAGTTTTATCCAGTTTTTTTTATATGTGTGCTTCAGTTTTACCAATTTCATGTAAAATAAATTTACAATGTATTAATATTATCACTCCTTGCATTAATGTTATCGATCCAAAATGTATTTACTTTGAATCGATCTTTATTTTCTTAACCACTCTCAGTGTTATTTTTCTCCTGGTTACACTTCCGAATTCAATACGGTTAGTGCGTAGGGCGTGTGGTGACTATTCAAGCAGCAGCGTGCTACTTTGTCTTTGATTTTATATAGATATTATATGTTCTAGGTTCTCCAAAACATTTTGAAGTCAAGACCAATTGATCTACCATTTCAACAACGAATGGTGCAATGCTCATAACAACTAAAATATCTTACCCAAAATGGTTAATAGAGCCTGCGAAGATGGTGAAGATGGTCAAAAGAAACACTACAAAAATATCAAAATTCGAGGAATAAAACAGAGGATTGAGATTAGATTTGATGCAGTGATCTAGAATCAGAAACCGTGTCCCCAAAGTTTTACAGCAATGTTCGAGTAGTGGGAAACGTTATTTTGATCTGCTCGAATGGTTAATCAATGGTTTATTTGGCTATTTTATGAACAAAAGTAGAATCCGTTTATTATGACTCCGCTTATACTGACCTTCCGCCTATTCTTACGTAGTTATACAACGAAGTTTGATTTTCATATAAAATTCTTTTAAAAGAGTCGAATATAATTAGTTCTTAATAAGATTTCATTTTTACGTAAAAAACTTTTTTTTTCCACAAAACGCTTTGTATGACGTTCCCTTATTATGACCTCCTTTCGATGTTATTATAAACGAATTTGACTGTACATATAAATACAAGACGAAGCATTGAAATAATTCTATTTCTCAAGCACTGGAGTAGGCAATCTCTCAATCTCATAGCCGAACCTCTTGAAATAATACGATTTTTCAGGATTCAGTTTTTTCAAGAGAAATCTTCCAGTTTTTTGAAAAATATTATTGGCAACCCTGGTTATGACGCTAACCACTCGGCCAAGGGAGCACTGCAAAGGATCGGTATACTGGGCGAATTTCTACAGCGTTTTTTCCGTGATGCAATTTGATGTGACACACCCTTTAGTGGTCAAGTTCGCGCGCTATCAGTATTTGCTGGTGTTGTAGTTCGATGACTGCATTAACTAGCGTCATTTATTAATACTTGGTCGAAATTTCTTAAGCCAAATAACACGCCTTGAATGTATTCCGAGGGGCAAGCTCTTGAATACGCATGACCACAGTGCAAGTCGAAGGAAATTTCTTTGACGAAAAATCCCTCGGCCAGAACGGGAATCGAACCCGAACACCCGGCATGATAATGTGAGACGCTAACCACTCGGCCACGGGTGCACTGCAAAGGATCGGTCTACTGGGCGAATTTCTACAGCGTTTTTTCCGTGATGCAATTTGATGTGACACACCCTTTAGTGGTCAAGTTCGCGCGCTATCAGTATTTGCTGGTGTTGTAGTTCGATGACTTTCTGTTGTTGTTATTGGAGTCGGATGCGGTCTACGATGTCCGTCTGTGAATCGTTGCTGGTTCCGGGTTGTTGGTTGGCTGCGTTTGTAACTTATAGATACAGCCATTCCATGCCAAATCGATATAGTCTTCTTCTTCTTCAATGGCACTAACGTTCCTAGAGGAACTTCGCCGTCTCAACGTAGTATTACTTGCGTCATTTTTATTAGTACTCAGTTGAGATTTCTATGGCAAATAACACAACACGCCTTGAATGCATTCTGAGTGGCAAGCTCTAGAATACGCGTGATCACAGTGCAAGTCGGAGGAAATTTCTTTGACGAAAAAGTCCCCCGACCAGAACGGGAATCGAATCCGAACACCCGGCATGTTAGTTATGACGCTAACCACTCGGCCAAGGGAGCACAAACCGATATAGTGGTTCTCAGTTTTTCGTCAAAAGTGGTAGTTTTGTTCTTCATTGCAAATTATTAGACCTGTATTCTTTTATTTTTTGCTAGGGTGTCCATTTCCATTTTAGGGTGGTCCGAAAAATCAATTTTTTCGCATTTTTTCCATAAATGGCTTTTTTTTAGATGATTGACATATCAAATTAAAACCAATGAGCCAGTCTTGTTTGAAAAAATATTACACTCTGTATAAAAATGGATTTTGTTTTCGTAATTATTGATTATATTTGTTCTTATAGGTTACATAGTTTCAGGACCAAGGGCGCCATATTTTTTGATATGTTTTTATGGAAAACTGAGCATTTTTCACATAACATATCTCGAACCCAGAGAGGTTTTTTTTTCGTTTTTAAGTTATGATTTTTCAAAGGTAATATGTTTTCAGTTTTCGTTCTATATTTCTATGCGACTAGACTGGATGTATGTGGCTATTATATGCCAACTAATTGGCAAGTGCGTTATTTTTTTTTAAAGGCTAGCTAAGAGGCTTCAATTGGATATGTCCATCATCTGAATCGGTTCAGTAGTTCAAAAGTAATAAATTTTTGAAAAAAATAATTATTAGGAAAAAAGGGAAAAATGTTTTTTTGTACCATTGTACCTTTGAAAAATCATAACTCAAAAAGGAAAAAAACGACCTCCTGGTTCCGAGATATGTTATGTAAAAAATCCTCAGCTTTGCAGAAAAAAGATAAAAAAATATAGCGCCTTTGGTCCCGAGACCATGAAAACTATAAAAAACAAATACAATCAATAATAACGAAAACATAATTCAAATGCAACACGCAATTGTAGTATTTTTCCGAAAAAAGACCAGCTTATTGGCTTTAGTTTAAAATGTCGAACATCTGAATTGGTCCAGTGGTTCTAAAATTATGATTTTTTTTTAAAGTCATTTTTGGCAAAAAATGCGAAAAATGTATTTTTCGGACCACCCTAAAATTGAAATGATCACCCTAACAAAAAAAATAAAGAAATACAGATCTAATAATTTGCGATAAAGAACAAAACTACCACTTTTGACGAAAATATGAGAACCACCATATCGGTTTGGCATGGAATGGCACCGCTCCCGTGAGAAACAAAAACTCTCTCGTTCTAGCTTTTTTTCCCATTCGCTGCTCTCCGCAAATGGTGACGGAATGATAACGTAATTTTTCTTGTATCATTTCTCGCTCTGTACTTGTCTGTGCAGTGGTTTTCGCTATAGTAGAACGGGACGATATATGCGGTTCAAAATTGTATGCAGGCGTCGAAAATGGTGTGCGATGTTTGGTACAGCTCGCATATGCAATCAACAATCTTCATTCCTCTCTTTGTTTAATCATTTAGTGTACCACAAGTGATTACTGTCACTCATACAAGTATCTGAATGATCTACTCATGTTTGGTTATACAGTGATAGACATTCGTTTAGCCGCACTTGAAAAAAACTTGAAACACTTATAAAACAACTAGGAATGTTCTTTTTATCGGCATACTTATTTGCTGTAGTGATAGTATATTTAAGTCAATTTTATTGAAAGGACGTGCGTCACAATCACACACACACACATGGCGGCATCGGTGGATATAAACATTCAAACGTTATTTTTTCCCGAGACATACGTTTAGCCGCAGGGCATAAAACTTGAGTTTTTGCATAATCACCAAGCCTTTATCTGTGTTTTTTGAAAAAAATACTTGAGAACGTTTGATTTACAAGATAAATATTACATGTACGACGTAAGAAGTAGGTCAGATTAGTGATTTACGTTGAATTTAAAGGAATGGCTCGATCATAACAAGAATTGGTCTATCTGAGAAAGTGGTACGGAATTTCTTTAAATGGTGCCAGAAATATGGGATATAACGACCAACAAATGGGAACACCAAAGTTACTTTGCGTCTTAAAGGTCGAATAAGACACGAAGCAACCAGGAAACGATGTCCTGCTCATACATTAAGGCAGAATCGGTTGTTCCGGTAACGAAGAGGCATATTGCGCGCATCTTGAATGAGACACCAAACATCATGTGGAAGAAACCTCAAGGGAAGCCGAAACTGACCGCCACCCATAAGCAGAACCATCTTATTTTCGCCCGGCAATACATGGAATGGAAACTAGAATGGAGAAATGTTGTATTTTCCGACGAAAAAAGTTCAATTTGGATGGTCCGGACTGTTACAGTTGCTATTGGTACAATTTAAGTCACGACATACCGTGAGATAAAAGCGAAACTTTGGGGGCGGAAGTTTGACAGAGTGGGGAGCCGTTTCCTATCACAGCAAGCTTCTCATTTGTTTCATTTTCACCCGAAAAGTATCTTCAATTACTGGAGGACGTTTTGATTGGCCATATTGAGAATAACGCTGCCAATGATGTCGTTTTTTCAGCAGGATTATGCATAGATCCATGTTTCCAAGCAATCGAAGGCATGGCTTGTCGAGAAGGACATTCCGCTTCTTGAATAACCTGCTGGCAGTCGATTGCAATCCCATCTTGGAGAATCTTGGCCGAGATGGTCTATGCAAACGGATGACAATTTAACAACATTTCCAGTCTCAAGGCAGTAATGCAGGAATGTTGGGCTATAATCAATATGGCAACACTTTAAAAGCTGTCTGACTCGATGCCAAATCGAGTTTTCAAAGTGATCCGAAATGGAGGTGGACATACTAAATATTAGCTACCGATTGGACTCCAAATTTGCCGCACAAATTTTCTTTTATTGAAATTCTAGGATGCGGCTAAACGAATGTTCATCCTGATTCCATATATTTGAATTACTTAGAAAACAAAAAATGAATTTATACTTTTTTTAAGAATGAATTCGATGGAAATAAACAATAAACGTCTTTTATGAGCAAAACTGTACAAAGAATTGACTTATTTTTAAAAATATTGAGGAAAAATAGGGTGCGGCTAAACGAATGTCTACCACTGTATATTCGTGAGAGCTTACTAACATGACACATTATGTATCATTCGATATTGATCGATATCCAAACACTGGTCCGGACCCATTGGTGACTTTTTTTCTATAGATTATTGATTTTTTTTTTTTAAATTCGAGTACTATTTCCAGGTTAAAAGTGGCGGCAAAATACGGCACATTTGAAGCCGGATGTAAAGAAGGTATTTTAAAGTGACGGGAGTTCTTCGATGAGATGTTCTTCGGTGAAAGCTGGAGTTGAAAATTTGTTCCGCAATGGTTGCTGTCACTACCGCCACCACGACAATAACGATTCGATTCGAATATTTTGTTGCCGTTCTGCGAAAAAAGCTGCATAGTATATTTTGTGGATTATTTCTTCGGAAAATGATATTTTTGGAAATGTTGAAGATGTGAAGATGGATACTGGCTAATTAAGGTAGATTACAACACGCACAAGTCACATTACCATTTGAAAAAAAAATGAAAATTAAATTATATGATTAAATTGGAAACCCTCGATGTAATCCTATATAATCCTACAAGATAAACCTAGCTGGCTCATATGAACTACATTTATTTTACCTGCATTTTCTTGAGATAATCTTGTTGGTTGTAAGCCACATATCCTAGTGGCTTTTAAAAAATAACGCAATCATCGTCACTGTTTTCTGTATCGTAGTGAATATTGAATATTAAATTCTCCAACTAACCATCGATTAGGATTGTGTACAATTTCGGAGTCTATTTTAAGATTACACACACCGCACATCGTCCATAAATTTTCCCGTAACAAATGAGCAGAGTAAACTAAACAGCGAAAATGTATGGTTTTTTCGGCTCAGAAAATAAGTACACACAACAGTCGAGATGTAAAGAACCGCCAGGCAACCACCATCTCGGTCCGGACTTAAAGCTGAACCTCGTGGGATTAATTTTCGTTGTCTTCCCGGAGTAATGTCTAAAAAGTTAATCAGCTGCCGAAAAACGTGCCACGTGCATTTACTCTAGGGGGATGGTGAAAGTTTGTCCCCTCGAAGCGGGAGACGACAGCGCCATTTCATTTCGCTGCCAGCGTTGGAAAGTCGCGGCTTACAAAGCACAGTCATAAATACAGATTCTCACGCTTGCTTCCCGCGCGAACTAACTGGTAAATAACTTTCGAATGTTTACCGCGGCGAAGTAAATAACAATGGTTCTGTGTTTTGCGGTGGCTGCGCTCAATAGTTTGGTTACATGGCGTCCTCCTGTCTGGTGTTACAACGAGTGGGTTCGACCCAATGGAAAATGTGATTTATGATCCCGATGAAATACATCCACCGGTAAATTATTGCTCTATCAACAAGGGGTTAAGTAATAAATGAGTAATCCATGCTTACTTGCGAGCCAATTTAATTATTCATTTTTGCGCCTTCCGGGCGGAACTTTTGTCCGTATTTTTATCCAATACAAATCGAACTTTCTCGATTACTCGAACCACTTTTCCCATCTTGTTTGTACATCAAAGCAAAGAGAAAATAAAATTTTCATGAAGTTGGAAGTGAATTCAACACAGAAAGGAAAAAAAACAGGAAAAACCCACAGAAGCAAAACCATTTCCCACATCGGAGAATATGTGCGACTCAGAAGTGAACAAAAATCAATGTATTATTTTTATGAGCTTTGCGAACTTTCGGCAGAGAGAATTGAATTCACTCTCGTTTGTTCGTTTTTTTCAATATTTGTTACCCTCATAAAACAATCTAATTAAATTTACAGTCGAAGCGGGAGCGACGAATTTTTATTCCGACTTTCCCGTGAGAATTGATTATTTTTTTGGTCGGAGTACCATCGGTAAGAGTACGAAAAATGCGAAAATAACAACCTCCAATGACGTGCGCGATCGATTTAATTCACTTAAAGTTTGGATGGTATGTTAATACAGATACAAATACCTCTGACTGGAGCGACCATTAAACGACTGTCTAAAATTCACGCTTATTTTACATTAAAATAATAGCGTCGATCCTCTTTGACCTAACTCCACTGTTCCCAATCGATGGATGTCCCCGAAAGGATTACCAGAGGAGCCACTCCAGAAGCCAGAACAAAAATCAAGATGCGAGAAACTTTCTCCCCAATTTGTAGTATTTCAATATGCTGCTGTCGCTAAAAACAACAACGGCCAAACACTCCGACGATTATTCGAGGCTCCAGACCCCTAGTTTCGAGCCAACACTTCCGGGCAGAGCAGGTACCGCGGTGGGTTGGGACGGTTCGGTTGTTAGGTCAGGTTAGTCGATGTCTAAATTTAGTCTGAAAAATCCGACTCGATCTTTTTGGGTAGGGGGAGGGGGCTAACGAAAGGCGTCCGAATTAACGCAACGTTCAACCTTGGAATGTTCTTGCCGCGCGACTGCCTCTGCTGGTGATAATATTTGAATAAAATCGATGATTGTGTTCACCATTTGACACACGTTTGCTCCTTGTTCTGATGACGACAACAGCAATGCTGGCGGGATGGGAAATCCCAAACGAGAGGGAGGAGAGCACTGAAATTGGGACGATTTTCTTCGCCGACGGACGAACATTCGAACGACTGATTATAATAATTGAATAGTTATTTGGACAGGGCTATCGGTTGGGTTTGCATTCTTGGCTCGGAGCACGAAGTTTTGATGGATTCTAAACATTAGTGGTTTATGTAAGAGCATTATTTTTTGGAATGCTGATCCAATCATAACCGCTTTGGGTGGATATTGTTGGAAGTTGGTGTATATTATAGCATCGCAATCGGTACAGCAATAACGGTTATGTAAACAATCGGATGGACTGATCTCTTTTTTTAGAATGCCACATAAATCGAAATTCTCATTACTGAATATGAGATGTGTTTATACAGATATTTTTTCATTGTGGCATAGAAAAAATACATAATTTGCTGATGTTTTGGTCCAATTCCATGAACTACAAATAATTGGATCACTAATTGGTATTTTAATCCTGATAGTGTGTTGACGACTGCTTCTGAGAATGACCAGTAATCCTGTTGATGCAGCTGTCAGTGTGGTGGACATGTGACATATATGAATTTTTTTGTGTGCTGATCCTTCCCATTCAACCTTCCATGCTGGAACAAACGCTTTTCTTGACGGTTATAGCTAAAATTTGCTTCAACCAATCAATTCCATTAGAAATGAAAATGACCGTATGCTCGATCTCTGCTTTGTGAGCAAATCTGATGAACTCCGAAGTTATCAGTAGCACCTGCGCCCTTAGTAAAATCAGCGCCTCATCATCCTCCACTTCATTTCACTATGAATATCAGTGTGAATAGCTTCAGCATCGTTCCTACCGCCGTCCACTACGATTTTAAAAGTGCTGACTTTAATAGCATAATTGAAGTGCTTTTAGACATTTTTTTTTATTCAAATCGTTTATTTTTACAGGCTCAGCTACATAACTTTAAAGGACCGAACTCCTTACTGTATTGTTACTAGTATATATATATACATTTTTCCTTAATTCTAATGTTAATAATATAGGAAACCGATTACTCGCGGTCGACTCGAGTTTAGAAGGGTGACATATTTTCTTCAGGAAAAGGAGGGGATATGAGGATATGTTGACAATGATCTCACTCACACTCTCAATCACACTCTCAATCACACTCATCACACTCAATTCTTAAACCTATCTTATATCTAATATGTATTTACATTTCATCTTATTCTTAAGAAGGGATCCGATCTCTCACAAAGGAAAAGGAAAAACTAAGGGTATAAGGACAATCACACACGAAGATCGATAGCTTTAAGGAATACATATATTTGGGACATGTAATCAAGGTCTAACCGAGCCAACACGTCTCTCACCGGCACATTGGGCTGCCTTCCTCGGGCCCGAAGGGTGACTACTAAATTCGATCTGGCGACAAGATACAGCTCGCACGACCAAACAACGTGCTCGATGTCGTGGTAACCTTGGCCACAAACACAAAGATTGTTGTCGGCAAGATTAATACGAAAGAGTAGCGCGTCTAACGAACAGTGATTGGACATGAGTCGGGAGAAGGTGCGAATAAAGTCCCGACTCAAGTCCAGACTTTTGAACCATGGTTTGAGGCTAACCTTAGGGATAATCGAGTGGAGCCACCGGCCCAATTCATCTTCGTTCCATTTGCGTTGCCAGTTAACTATGGTATTTTTGCGGACTAAAGAATAAAATTCATTGAAGGCGATTTGACGCTGATAAATATCGCCTTCAATTGCATCTACCTTTACTAATAAGTCAGCCCTCTCATTACCCGGAATTGAGCAATGTGAAGGGACCCAGACAAAGGTAATGACATAACAGCGTCTGGATAAAGCACGGCAGTACGGCGAGTGCTTTTCCGGCCTCACTGAACGGATAGCTTCGACAGAGCTAAGACTATCCGTTACAATGTAATAGTGTTCAGCAGGTCGTGAGGCGACGCTGTCCAGCGCCCAGTGTATCGCTGCCAATTCAGCAATATACACTGAGCAAGGATTCTGAAGACTGTGGGAGGTGCTAAAAAATTCGTTGAACACTCCAAATCCTGTGGACTCATTCATAGAGGACCCATCAGTAAAGTACATATTATCACAATTGATATCCCCATACTTTGCATCGAAGATCGTTGGAACGATCCTCGATCGAAGATAATCTGATGTTCCATGGATATCCTGCTTCATGGACAGATCAAAATGCACAGAGGAATTGATGTAGTCAGGAAAACAAACATGGTTGGGAATATGCGAAGAAGGATCAACCTGCATGGAGATGAATTCATGATATGGACTCATGAACCCAGATTGAAAATTTAGCTCGATCAGCTGTTCAAAATTTCCGATCACCAATGGGTTCATAACCTTACACCGGATGAGGAATCGAAGAGATAATAAATTGAAGCGATCTTTTAGTGGGAGTACGCCTGCCAAAACCTCGAGACTCATGGTATGCGTTGAGGGCATACATCCCAACGCGATACGGAGACAAAGATACTGAATTCGCTCGAGTTTAATGAGGTGTGTTTTGGCAGCTGACTGAAAACAGAAACTGCCATACTCCATCACTGAGAGAATAGTTGTTCTATACAACATTATAAGATCTTCTGGATGGGCTCCCCACCATGTGCCGGTAATTGTACGGAGAAAGTTTATTCTTTGTTGGTATTTTTTACTCAGATACCTAATATGGGCCCCCCAAGTGCATTTGGAGTCGAACCAGACCCCAAGATACTTGAATGACATAGCATGAGTGATCGGTTTACCCAAAAGTTGAAGCTTTTGTTTTGCTGGTTTATGCTTCCTAGAAAAAACCACCATCTTTGTTTTCTCCGTGGAGAATTCGATCCCTAGCCCAATGACCCAGGTTGAAAAATTGTTCAATGTATCTTGTAAGGATTCTTGCAGGTCGGATTCGTTTGATCCTACGACAGACACCACTCCATCATCTGCAAGTTGTCTTAGGCTGCAACTTTGTGTAAGGCAATTGTCAATGTCGCTTACGTAGAAGTTGTTCAAAAGGGGACTTAAACATGAGCCCTGGGGGAGGCCCATGTAAGAGACCCGACTTACTGCCGAATCTCCGTGAGAAAAGTTCAAATGTTTCACACAAAGCAAGTTATATAACATATTATTCAATAGAGGCGGCAGACCCCGTGAGTGTAATTTGTCTGACAAAACCTCTATTGAAACAGAATCAAAGGCCCTCTTTATGTCCAAGAATACTGAAGCCATTTGTTTTTTTTTTCGGCGTAAGCCATTTGAATTTCTGAAGAAAGCAACGCAAGACAATCATTCGTCCCCTTGCCCCTGCGGAACCCATATTGTGTATCTGAGAGTAGGCCATTCGTTTCAACCCATCGATCAAGGCGAAACAAGATCATTTTCTCCAACAATTTCCGTATACATGACAGCATTGCTATTGGGCGGTACGAATTGAGGTCGGACGCGGGTTTTCCGGGTTTTTGAATAGCTATAACTCGTACTTGTCTCCAATCATCCGGAACAATATTATGTTCCAGAAACCGATTGAATAAATTCAACAAGCGATGTTTCTCCACATCAGGGAGGTTTTTCAACAAGTTGAACTTAATTCTATCCGATCCCGGAGCAGAATTGTTACATGAAAGGAGAGCAAGAGAGAATTCTACCATCGAAAACTCGGAATCAAGATCGCACCTATCTTGTGGTATATCTCGAATAATTCTTTGCACTGGAGCGGAATCGGGACAAACCTTTCGTGCAAAATTAAAAATCCATCGATGTGAATATTCTTCGCTTTCATTCGTTGAAGAGCGATTTCTCATGTTTCGAGCCACTTTCCATAATTTTTTCATTGACGTTTCAAGTTTTTAAATTTATTTTCAAGGTCCAAATACGACTGAAAATTTTCAATGGTTAAACGTTTCCGAAAAGCTTTGAATGCGTTCGATTTATCCTGATAAAGCTTGGAACATTGGCTATCCCACCATGGATTGGGAGGCCTTCAACGAATAGTGGAACCTGGGATGGGTTTCGTTTGAGCGCGAACCGCGCTGTCATAAATCAAACGAGAAAGTAAGTTATACTCCTCCAATGGAGGTAAACCATCTCTGGAATTGATGGCTAGAGCAATCGCGTCCGCATATTTTTTCCAGACTGAAAATCTTGAATTAATTTCAATACGCGCAAATATTCCGAGTTTTGTCAAAACAGTGCTAAAAAAATCTCGAAATCTCGAAGTCTTCGAAATCGAGACTTTCGAAAAAAAAATGTGATGCCAATTTGCACCCTAATGTATGTAACCGCAAAGTTATTGATGAAGAAAGACGTTTCAGAGTGTAATATTACTAAATATAACTTTTTGAGTTCAAAATCAATATAATAAAATTTTATATAACATTAGTTCGTCAGATTCAAATCTTTATATATAAAAGAGACTTTTTCCCACGTACGTATAACTCATCATCACGGGAGAACGGCTGATCAGATCTACGTAGTCCAAATATTTTGTGAGTTCGTCTTCACCCAAATTAGAATGATAGAGTACTTTGGAAAATATTTGAGATGATTGGAAAAATTCGAAAAAATTGACTATGCATATCTTTATATATAAGAAGGATATTTAAAATAGAAATGGAAAATTCGAAAATAAGAGGTACACATATGTATGTTTCGCTGGGAAAATCATCATTCAGATCAATTTGACAGATCTGAACGATAACATACAAACTCTCTACAAACTCTCTTGAAGTATATTCGTTTTTTACCAACCAAAATATTCTCTAGAAATACATTATATGGCAGAACAAAGTTTGCCGGGTCAGCTAGTTTTGTATAAAGTTTAATTAAATACGTCTATAATCGAATCAAATAACATTAAAAAAAATGGAAAAAATCCACAATTCATCCATTCATTCATCCACTATAAGGATTTAGTGATTTTACCAAACTTTTTCGATGACGAATCTCTCTTCATCTCTATGACCAGCATGAAAAATACGTGAAAACAAACATGTTTTGGGAGGATAGAATTTTTTAGCTGCCTGAAAAATGGCCGAAGATGGCAAGAGATTGTAGAATAAAATAATAAGATTGTAGAATGCAGAATAAAATTGATTATATGTAAGTCTGCGTATAAAAACTATTATTTGTTTTCCCAAAAAATCGGTACAAACTTTCCGGACAACCCATTATGTTATCCTATCCTGCTATCCTGATTTATGAAAATTATAGTTGGCAATGATATGGTTGTCCCACGCAGGGATACTTATTGGAAAACATAAAAAAACTGGAACTTGCCATGGAACTAGAACTAGCTAAATGTACGCGCCGTTTTCTTTTCCAGATATATTACACAATTTTTTGAGTCGCTACCTAAATTTTTGTTTTTCAGCTTGACGTAGGACTAAGTCTTCGAAATGTAATGGAAAATTGAGAGGTTTCAAGTACATACTACGCAAAAACTTTATTGCGATATATGTCATACTATGGGAAATTTGTTCAGAAGTTTCAGAACAAGATACAAATAGCGAAAAAAGTAAAACAAGTAAACAAATTAACGAACCAAGTGGGTATGTTTTTTTTAGATCTAACTCGCTGCTTGCGCTGTGAGCGAAGAAAAATTTTCAATTAAATGGATTTTTTAATTCCTACTTTCAGTTTATCAGAGAAAAAAAATCCGTAGAAAGCTGAGACGATTCATGGTTAAACAAATAATCCTCTAGTGGAAAATCCGCTGAACGAAAGACAAATTTCACAAGGGAGCACTAACGGCAGTGTTTGGATATCTATTAATATGCGTCATGCAAGTAACCTCTCACGATTATTTAACCAAACATGAGCGGATCCTTCTGATACTTGTACGAATGACAGTACTCACTTGTGTTACACTAAATGATTAAACAAAGAGAGGAACGAAGACTGTTGATTGCATATCCGAGCTGTAGCAAACATCGCACCCCATTTTCGAAGCTGCATACAAGTTTGAACCGCATATATCGTCCCGTTCTACTATAGCGAAACCCGCTGCACAGACAAGTGCAGAGCGATGAATGATACAAGAAAAATTACGTCATCATTCGGTCACCATTTGCGATGAGCAGCAAATGGGAAAAGAGATAAAACGGTACGGTCTGTTTCAAGAGATAGTAGCGTTAAAAATGAAAAATATAATCGGACTACCCATCTCTGAGCCTCTATCTAGCTAAATAATCACATAGTTTGCACTCTCTGAGGCTTATTGATCAGGCTCTGCTGCATTAATTTAGTATGAATCATTCGCTTTACGTAGTCCGTATGATCCGGCTGCTTCATGATACATGGAGAGGTTCGACATGTAATGAGTTAGAGCCAAAGAAGAAAATAAATTTTTTGCACCGAAACCGTACATGACGGTGTTGGCGAATTATTCAGTAAAAGGATCAATCGGAAAACACTGACTAACGGTCATCAAATATCTAATCTACATCACCTGGCGATATAATTATTACGGCCCACTACGAACAATGTTTCAGTCAATAATAATATTGCCGAGCTAGCTATACCAACTTAAGTTTAAGAATGCAATTTAAAATGATAGCTTCTTACCATATTCAGTTAAATTGAACAAACAAAAGAAAAAAGGTGACCAATCTATTAATATCTCTGTACGGATGGCATTATGGCGAAGCCCTTTTATGTAAATTTTATGTACATTTTAAAACATCAGCACAAGGAAACCAGAGAATGTCGAGTTTTTCTTGTTAATGTTGGTATAAAAATCAGGCGCTCGTAAATCGATCGCTTGAAGTGCAAATGCAGTGTTCGTTCCACGGACACTGTGGAGAGATACAAAATATTGCAAATCAAGTTCCGCCGGTTTGTCCGTATGGAGAATAAAAGAAGCGATTCGCGATTTCTATTACAAACTTTCGCCCCAGCTAGCGAACATTCAATATTATTCTTCAATGCTGATGTCACACGGATTTTTGCTTGATACGAAGTGCGTTGTTGTTTTCATGCGTTACCAATGCTAGAGATGGAACCGGAAGAAATGTGGAAAAACGGTGCAGGCAAAACAAATATACAATCGTTTGTGATTAAGTGTTTGTCGACTGCGGAAAAGACCGCCACGATAGCTGTTATTAAAAAAAAATAAGAACATTCGCGAAGATTTTTTTTTTCCTTTATTATAGTGACTTTCAACACATTTTGGGGGTCTCCGTAGCCACATTGGTTGCGCGTTCGCTTAGTAAGCGATCGATCGTGAGTTCAAAACTCAGGGCCCTCATTGACCATCTTTGTGTTGTTACAGAATAGCTACGTCCACGCAACAATCATCAGCGATGGAGATCGATCCACGGTCGAAATAAGATCGATTCATCCATACAACTGCTCTGCTCTGCAAGAAACATCGGGCTGCTGTTCTATAAATAACCCAACAATGATCAATATCAACTGCCTCCGCTGTCCGGTCTGCTGAACAATGGAAGAATAGAACGAATGAGTATTCGTTCGTACGCCTAAATGGCTACTGTGAAATGTAATGTACCATATGCAATGGTATAGAAGGAATACTATAACGCCAAAAAAATGTCAAGTGTGTAATGTGCTATTTATAGATACGATAAACATGTGACATGTACACTATTAAAATTCGGCTCTGTTACAGCTGAAATGCTAATGAGCCTGAAATAAACAAATGGGATAAAAAATAAGAATAAAAAAAAACACACATTTTGGCTGGTTCGTCACTTTTACTTCCATTTTTGGAAGAATGTCGGGAGTGAGGATTGAACTCGTGATCTCTGCGTGAGAGGTATGGATGTTACCACTACGCCAGATCGCCTCCACATTCGCGAAGATGACAAGAATGAATCAATCATCTTCAGCTGACTCTACCTCGCAAACCATCGGCCCTTTCGAAGACCTCCGAATATTTCAGCTAAGGAGTTACTTTTGAAAATTTTGATGCTTAAAGGAGTAATATCTGAAGTGATAATCAAACTAATTGAATGAAATAACCCACAACCTCCATGTGTATATTTTTTTACGTATGACTACGTTTAACCGAAGATATAGGAGGTAAAATGAAAATCTAGACACCGAACATGTGGGAAAAAATGAAAGATTTCGAACGCTTATAACTCGAGCATTTCTTAATAGATTGCAAAGATGTTTACATCAATTACTAGGAAATATTTCAACGAATCTATCACAATGAATAACAATGTTTTTTAGATAAACAATCTAATAATTGGGAAATGTCAAGCATCGTCCAAACGCACTATATGCCTCGTTTTGATTGGTCCAATTTGTAGTTCTCAAATGGTTCCGACCAAATGAAGCCCTACGTCTCTTCGGTCTTGTCCCCGATATTAGCCACCCGTCTTTTTATATTTAATTACAGCTCAAGTACACTTGGCGTACATATCATCGTCTAGAGGTGCTTTATTTTCGTTATAACATAAGATTTTTATTCACTGTGAAATTTATGATTATATAGGCGGGATAAGTCATTCGTGACACGGAAAAAATATGGTCCTGCAATCTGACAACTGTCAAACTTGTATGTCACTCAACTTGTTACGATGTGATACTCCATCACAATATTTCACGCTTATCATTTATTTTGGTTTTATTGCGCGAAAAGTTCCCGAAGCTAGTAATTTTGAGTGATGGTGATGTCAATCAGCCACTGAGATCAACTAATTTGAGGCTGCAGAACTTTTTCCTTAAGGGCTACGCCTTGAGTATTGTCTACGCGGACAATACTAAAGGTCTTGGAAGTCGAAAACACAAATACGAAAATTTATCGAAAATCACTTAAAGAAGATTGAGAGGTGCAAATGGTTACGGGGCGGACATTGTTCTAATGTTCTATTTTACATTTAAAAATGTAAAATAGAGGAAATATTATCAAAATCAGAATGATTTGCATTCATTGTGCTATACTTTTTGGTAAATTAAATAAGATCACCAAAATTAGCACTGATAGACGACGGCAAAACACCGCTACAAGCAAGGAAATGCCGCAACTATTCATAAGTACTTTCCTCAACCGATATGTCATTAATACAACGAATATTATTGTTTACGCAATGCCATAATAGACAGAAAAATAATAACGACGAAAAACCAACACATACTGGAGGAAATACTCACCACTAATTACACACTTCGAGAGAAACAAAAAGCAGCTCAATTTGTTCCTAATCGTGGTTCGCCCGTAGTTCTAAACAATAAACCTCGGTGTTTCGATAATAAATAACAACTTGTCAGACCACACCAGCGCACTATTTAACGTTCGATTTTTCACACCTCCACATTAAAGTTACCGACTTTAAACACTTTCACCGATCCCGGTAATTGCGGGAACCTAACATTTCTTAGTACGCTCTACTTCGAGGTCACGCCTACGCTCCGTTTCACTTGCCGACATCATTCCATTCCAAGGATGACACTTGATCCAGAAATAAACGGAAAAAAGCCGTCAACACTCACACAATCCTCAACAAACAGACTGTAGGTTGTTTCTAGCGCCTCATCCAGCACTTCAATTCAACCATCCGTGTCATCCCAGAGGCAGTGCTTGTTTTGTTGTGCTTCCACACAGAGCAATTGCCGCCACGGGAGACCCAAGAATATGGCCGTAATTATCCTCTACCGAAAAGAATTTACGTTGTCACGAGCGACACGGAAACATCATGCAAACTCGCGCCAAAAGACATTATTGGCATCTACAAAGCCTCCAACTGGCAGGAGATGAACGGCGAGCACCATCCTCCCACTAACGCGAACTGAAAACGCACACACAAACACCGACCGGCTTTTCAAGATCAATCACAACTTGTGTCGTAGTGAAATTTTGACCCGGGGGGCAAAATAATTACGCGGGAAACGACATCAAAGCTTACAGACAACCAGAACGATACTGAACCCGGGTTCCAAACTGCAAAGATTCTGGCCACAACAGCTGATTTCGCTCGCGGTTCTCTCGTCCTCCGACACTCGCACGCAGAATTTCTTTCCGACGGATCGTGTGTAGAACAGTTTTCCGAAAGCTCCCCAAAAACCACCCGATTAGTATCCGAACCTGGTGGTGTCTCTTTCCCCCAATCAAGGATGCACCTGAGAAGCTTTTCACACATGATGTTTCTCTCCCGCTCACCGAAATCATGGGGCTCTCCCCACATTAGTTTTCTCTCGCTCGCTTCCATTCTGCCGAAGTTCCGCGTTCTAAACCACGAATTCCCCGTGACCGCCTTTTGGACTAAAAATATGAAAAACACGTTTCTATCCTTCCAGCGAACCAACCTGTTCGCGGTGGCGGCTTTCAACGAGGGACGAGAGATGATGATATTAGATAACAAAATGTACGTATAAAAATGCGAAGTATACGACAGGGGAAAATTAAGCAGGTCACGTTCAATAATTCAAGAGTTCAACAGGTTTACCTTCCCCGGTGCCGCCGTCTAGTCACGGACTCAGTGATCGTGTCCCAGCGCCGATGCCAGATGGTGAAGAGTTGTTTACATCAACGCTAATGAGCGAGAAGAAGAATTTTCGCAGCGCGATAATGAGAGTTGGAATATTTTTGCATCGGATCCATAATCGCATTTTGTACATGGAAAAAAAGACGGGTGGGTAATGTCGGGGACATAACCGGAGTGACGTAGGACTATACACAGGGGACAGCTTTTGTTAAATATATATTTTAAATATATTGTTTTATTTTCTTCTCCTACGTGAATACCTACCTATCTACCTGAAAAATGGATTAGTTTACTGTTTACTCTTTATGAATATGTTGATGGTTCTGAAAAGAACCTTTGGTGTTGTGTTTTTGTTATCACTCGATATTCCCATCTTGTTCGGTTAAACATTCCTGTTTAGCTCAGTGAATGCGACCAACAGGGAACTGGAGCCCTGCACGGTTCGAGTGAGACTTTGCCTTTCCCTTAACTTGTCCTCCTTTGTTACGTCCACGATGCCGATGCCGTACAACCACACGGGTTTACGGTTTGAAAGAAAATAAGATATTTTTTGGGGTCCGCGTGTTTTATACTCTAGCGGTACACACTCACAGGATAGAGACAAATCGGTAGACTTAGCCAGAGGGACGAGTCCAACGAGGCGAACGAATGAGTGTTAAAAGGGAGCGATGGCAAAAAAATACATTCATTACGATTTGTTCGCTCGTTGGATTCACATGCAGGCTAAAAAGGGTCCTTTTCAGGATCACAAAATTATCTTCAATCTAAAGAGCTTATTGTTTTGTTATCACTCGATATCCCCATCTTGTTCGGCTAAACCTTTCTGTTTAGCGATTGTATTTGCCACTCGCTACAGCTTTCACAGTTGCAAAATTTCTTCCCATCCAGCTTGTGACATATTTTACAGTAAATTACATTCAATGGCACGTCGCATTACCACCACTCAGTATCGGATTGGAGGTAATTTTAACCTGTAATTGAACATTTGCGATGACAGTGGTACAGTGTCGACTTTCAATGTGGGGTCATAATTTGGACCCCGTACTCTATGTTTACAAAAATGTCCAACTAAATAATTACATGTCCGTCCAATTAGCTAAATGTCGAGATAAGTGTAAATTACTGTACTTTCAATCTAGAAGCAATTCTGCCAAATTCACATACTCATCATATCCTGGCAAACAAATTATGAAAAAATCAATTTGTGTTTTATTATTATTTTGGATATTGTTTTAGAAAGCATTGAACTGTATTTCCTAAACTCTTTTTTGGAAGGTTTAATGGCCCTGAAAAGCGCCTTGTTTTATGGAATGGTTCCAATTTAGAAAACTTAGTACTCGTGGTATTGAAGAAAACCATTTCGAACGCCCTCGATGCCGCCTTGTTCTGGATTTGCCACCAAAGCAGTTTGTATAAAGAACAAACATATTTCTTCTGCTACCTGATGCCGTTTTGCGAATGCGTTTGCCACTCGCCACTCGCTGCAACTGCCTGTTGTCTTGATGTCCACCGAACCGAATGTGTTCTGTTCCGAATGCGGGTTTTCTTATCGTCGCGAGCAGCTTTGCCAGCTAACTCGATCACTTCGGCGGCCGAAACTATATAACGCCGGCTAGGTGGACTGGTGCACTGGTACTAACGCGCTCGGCCTAGCTACCCTTGCGGGGAACTCCAGATCAACACGGTTCGAGCGGGATTTTGCCTTTCCCTTCACTTTTCCTCCTTTACCATGTCCAGACATGGCTGCTTGGGTTGGTTTGTTGATGTGTTGTGATGCGAACCGATGTGGTGTACGGTTTGAATGAGAATGATCATTACGGCAGCGGAGCGGGGATTTTTAAGCTGACTGGCTGGCTCGAGAGTTACGCATGTGTGAGACTGCGACCAATGTTTCGTTCATTTTTTTCTTTTTCCTTCCCAATCGTGCTTCATTCTATTTCGCTGCTGCTCTGGTTGCCCGTTTTGGTCGGTACGATTTGAGGAGCACAAAATGGACCAATCAAAAATGGACACATAGTGCATTTTGACAATGCTTGATATTTCACAATTATTCAATTATTTATCTCAAGAAAAATGAAATGTTATTCGTTATGATAGATGCGTAGATATATTTCCTATCAATTGATGCAAAAACCTTTGCGATCTATTGAGAAATACTCGAGTTATAAGCGTTCCAAATCTTGCATTTTTTCCTACTTGTTCAGTGCCTAGATTTCCATTTCACCCCCTATATCTTCCGGTTAGACGTAGTCCTACGTCAAAATAACGGCGAAGCTCGGGAAAAATTAACTTTTTACACTTTTTTTTTTTGAATTCTACGGAACTGGTGATGTGACGGAACATCAGAAAACCTGAAAACACTTAGGGGCTGTCCACATACCACGTGGACAGAAAAAGCACGATTTTACACTCCCCCCTCCCCCTTCGTGGACAAACGTGGACATTTTCATACCCCTCCCCCTATTGTTCACATGGACACTTTTGCTTATTTAATCAGAATTGAGAAATTAACTGGATTGCGCTTACATTAAATTTTAATTCTATTTAAGTTTTTTTTTTCAATTTTTACTAGCTGTACCCACGCTTTGGCTATGTAGTATGCCAACACGGTAACGCGCAATATACAGTTTAACAATCCGTACCCGAATCTCGATCACACAATTCCAAAGATTGATCTTGAGCAACGCCAATCGAATAAAATTAAATGGATTTAAAATCATTATCGGATACAATTTTAGTTCACGATTTTTTAAACACTTGCAAAAAAAATGTGTTGCTACCACATAGAAAACGGAATTCAATACTAGAAATTTGATTTACGCTCACAGCTTTACTTCAGAAGTGTGCTTATTCCATCTGAAAATCTTAAAGCTTCCTGAGGGGTAGGCAGTAGCAACAACAATCCTTGAAGTGGATTTTATATTGTGTCAAAATATGAGCTCCATCAGTGGCGAACTATTCGAGTTTATGAGGCGCACAAAAATGAACAAAACAATTTTATATGCATAGATTTTTTTATCAATTAAAAAGAATTTCATGAATGGAATAGATATCTAAAGATCTTCATTTGATAAAGGATTGAGGAGTAAAGGGTCGAACTTTCTAAGTGATTTCGAAACGCCTGTACTTTCGATATAAATCATGATATGAAGACAAAAAAAAATCAGCATTTTCAAACTACAAATTTCTGGTATATGGATATCGAGTGGATTTATCAAGTGTAGTTTTTTGCCCACTCCGGAGTACGATTGGTCACAGGAAATGTCGATTCATTTACACATTCGCTTAACTTCAATTCATCAGCGCAATGTGAAACCTTTTCCGCAATTAATCCGGGAACTTTCAGAGGGTACTAATAGCGTATTAGAAATATTTTCAATGCGAAAAGTACATAACTTCACATAACCTAATAAAAAAACAAAACCTTCTAAAATGAAAAAATATGTAAACTTTCTTACAGTAATACTTTGATAAAAAACACACATTGTGATGTAGAAAAAAAAACCATTGGATTGAACCTCCTACAGAATCATAAATGTAGGTTTTAGCCAATGTGTTTGTTTGGCGATTTTTCGGTTTTTTGTCATTTTCCGGAAAAGGACGGAAAAAAATATTTGTTGAATATTTGGGTTTCTGTAACGTCAATAATCAAAATTACACCAATGGTGTTCGTTAAAAAAATAATTTTTACAGCTTGGTCGTTAATGGGTTAAACTGCTGAGAAAACTTTCTCATAAATTGAATAGAATATCGAAAACTATTATATCTTTTATTGAAATATTGTTATATACAAGTTGTTAGGTAGCTGATCCGAAATATTTCAGGTGATAGAGGATAGCATTTGATGAAAAAAAATCCTTCACGCATATGGTCAAATCTTATCTACGAAAGAGTTATTGAAATTTTCCTTGAGACCGTTTTTTTGCCTTAAACTGACCTTGATTCAAAAATTACGCTGCTTAGCACGATTCAATTGCTTTCATTTGAGAAAACTGTGCATAAATTATGTTGTGAATCATTTAAATTTTTGCAAGATAACAAGAAGGATAACAGTGTAGTGTCAAGGAAAGAATTGTAGAATGGTTGGACAGCTTCAATTTGGCTGAAAGAAACAATCCAGTTTATCATGCATTTTTGGAAAATAAAGTTTCATCTTTACCTTGGTTCCATTAATTTAAATGTTTTACAACTGCATTCTACGCAATTTTTTATCTTTCAAATGAGTAGCATAATTATTCTAAGTAGCGTACTTTCTAAATTAGAGTCAGTTCAAGACATAAAATTCGACTCAAGAAAAGTTCATCAAATATGATCTTCTATCACCTCCTGAAATATTCCGAATCAGCTACCTGATTCACGTATATTTTTATCAGAACACTGGCTCCATTTTTGACGACTAGTGGGAATTGATGAAATTAAAATTCTTTAGAAAAATGATTTTACACGCAATTCTAAAAAAAAGGAAAACAAAATTTAAAAAACTATTCAGACATTATTATCCTAAGACTAACTGTTCTCGAGATATAACAAAGTGTATAGATAATTATATTTGATGAAAAATCATTTACGCTTATCATGAAATCTCAACCATTATGGAATCGTTTAGTTTTTATAGTTTTGAACTATGAGTGTCTATGCATACCCCGTAACTATAAAAATTCGATCACAGGAAATAGCTTGGTCATTAACAGTTTACGTGAGATATTTATATAATACAGATTACACTGAAGAAGATCAATTATACGAGAAAAAAATATGAACGTTTTATCGGGCAGCACTCTAAGGCGGCTCAATCCGTTTATTGATAAATACGGAGAGCTTAGAAATTCTTGAATATGTGTTATTTCATTTAATTTTCAATGTATAGGTGGTTGTATTTAAAAAAAATATTCTTCCTGTCCACATGGACTCGATCTATACGCCCTCCCTCCTCTCCGTGGACAAGCGTGGACATTGTCTTACCCCCTACCTCCCCCCAAAAGCTGTCCACGTGGTATGTGGACAGCCCCTTATCTACACTCGAAAAACAAGGAGCAGAGAGCGAAGTCGAAATATTGAGGTGATTTTTCAAATGCAGTAGCTTTGTGAAATTAGAGGCGAATGAACTGCAAAGTTTGAAGCCTCTTAACATTTTACGGATCGCTCATGAGTTTTCTCGTGCTTCGCGTTCCTTCTTTACGGACTTGTGTGAAGTTAGCGGATAAAAGTTTTTGTTGCGTGCAAGTTTCTGTTCAACGTCTTGCTGGATTTCATGAATAATGAATTATTTTAATTGAAATAAATTGATTGTTTATCAAGTAACATCTTTCACAATCATGCTCATTAGAAATAGAATTGAATCGTTAATTTTTTCACATAATTCTTTTTTTTCTTGATAGTGACAGAGAAAATTATAGACTGAAACGTGAGCATGGTTCAATATAGAAAAATACACAGAATTTTAAATATCAAAAAAAGTTATTCGAATTTAGTTATCGAAGTTATTCGATAGAGAAATGTTTTACCTATCATCCAGCCACAATTTTATTAATTGGAAAAGGGGCTGAGAATAGTTATAGGCCAGGTTGTATGGGAGAAATTAATTATTTTAGAGAAAATTGAAAAAAGTAATTTGAAAGAACCCAAAACACATTCTCGAGATAATGGGCCTGATTCTCGAATACACTTCACGGTGGAAACGAAATAAACGGCACGCCATTGAACTACGTTTTACGAGTTACTGAAGTGTCGAAGATAATGAGTTTTCAGGCAGAATGAGCACTTTTCAAATAAAAGACGGGTGGGTAATGTCGGGGACATAACCGGAGTGACGTAGGACTATACAAAGGGGACAGCTTTTGTTAAATATATATTTTTTATATATTGTTTTATTTTCTTCTCCTACGTGAATACCTACTTATCCACCTGAAAAATGGATTAGTTTACTGTTTACTCTTTATGAACATGTTGATGGTTCTGAAAAGGACCTTTGGTGTTGTGTTTTTGTTATCACTCGATATCCCCATCTTGTTCGGTTAAACCTTCCTGTTTAGCTATTGCGTTTGCCACTCGCCACAGCTTTCACAGTTGGAAAATTTCTTCCCATCCAGCTTGTGACATGTTGTTCAGTAAATTACATTTTATGCGACGTGCCGAAACACTCAGTGTCGCATTGGAGGCGATTTTAACCTGTGTTTTAACCATAATTTGGACCCCGAACTCTATGTTTACAAAAATGTCGCATTACATGTCCGTCCAATTAGCTAAATGTCGAACTAATTGTAAATTACTGTACTTTCAATCTTTCAACAATTTGAGAATTGGTGAAAATTGAATAATCAAGAAAGTCCCCAACTATCAATAAGCTCAGAACAACTGCCAAATTCACATACTCATCAGATCCTGGCAAACAAATTATGAAAAAATCAATTTGTGTTTTATTATAATTTTGGATATTATTTTAGAATGCATTGAACTGTATTTCGTAAACTCTTTTTTGAAAGCTTTAATGGCTCTGATAAGCGCCGTGTTTTATGGAATGGTTCCAATTTAGAAAACTTAGTACTCGTGGTTTTAAAAAAAACCATTTCGAACGCCCTCGATGTCGCCTTGTTCTGGTTTTGCCACCAAAGCAGATTGTATAAAGAACAAACTTTTTTCTTCCACTACCTGCTGTCGTTTTGCGATTGCGTTTGCCACTCGCTGCAACTGCCTGTTGTTGTCTTGATGTCCACCGAACCGAATGTGTTCTGTTCTGAATGCGGGTTTTCTTATCGTCGCGAGCAGCTTTTCCACTTCGGCGGCCGAAACTATATAACGCCGGCTAGGTGGACTGATGCACTGGTACTAACGCGCTCGGCCTAGCTACCCTTGCGGGGAACTCCAGACTAACACGGTTCGAGCGGGATTTTGCCTTTCCCTTCACTTTTCCTCCTTTGCCATATCCAACCATGGCTGATTGTGTTGGTTTGTTGATGTGATGTGATGCGAAACGATGTGATGTGGTGTATGGTTTCGATGAGAATGATCGTTACGGCAGCGGAGCGGGGATTTTTAAGCTGACTGGCTGGCTCGAGAATTACGCATGTGTGAGACTGCGACCAATGTTTCGTTCATATTTTTTCTTTTTCCTTTCCAATCGTGCTTCATTGTATTTCGCTGCTGCTCTGGTTGCCCGTTTTGGTCGGTACGATTTGAGGAGCACAAAATGGACCAATCAAAAATGGGCACATAGTGCATTTGGACAATGCTTAATATTTCACAATTATTCAATTATTTATCTCAAGAAAAATGAAATGTTATTCGTTATGATAGATGCGTAGATATATTTCCTATCAATTGATGCAAAAACCTTTGCGATCTATTGAGAAATGCTCGAGTTATAAGCGTTCCAAATCTTGCATTTTTTCCTACTTGTTCAGTGCCTAGATTTCCATTTCACCCCCTATATCTTCCGGTTAGACGTAGTCCTACGTCAAAAAATCATTAATGAAAATTAACTTCTTCGTATCAAATGCGAGTGGAAAACTTTGTTTTCTTCATGTGATATAATAATCTCTTATAAAAATTTCATCTGAAGATAATTTGATATTATAATGATAAGTTTAGTGGGAAACTAATCTCGTATCCAGATGTCGACACTGTACCGTTGTCATCGCGGATACGTTTCATTCCCTTTCCACCGTGAAGTGTATTCGAAGTGTATTCGAGAATCAGGCCCAATACTTATTCGATATGGAATATTTTTATCTATCTTTAGCAAAATTTCCATTGGTCAGAAAAGGGTCTAAGAAAAGTTATAGCTAAAACCTATACAACTTGTATGGGGGAAATTAATTAATTTGAAGAAATTGAAGAAAGTTATTTGAAAGGACCCAAAACACATTTTTGAAATAAAACTCATTGGATAGAGAATATTTTGATCCATCTTCAGCCAAATTTTCGTTGGCCTGAAAAGGGTCTTAGCCAAAATGTATTGTAGGAGAGAAATTAAAAAATTTAACGAAAATAGAAACAGAACTTCTTTACACTCGAAAAAAATTTAAGGTACAGAGTGCGAAGTCGAAATTTTTGCTAAAAAAAATGCTATAAAATCGTGAAATATCAACGCATGAAGATGGGATATAAATCACTTTAAACCATAATTTACATAGATTTACACGGAATATTTGACAGAGAAATTTATATCTCGATATATATATATATATATATATATATATATATATATATATATATATATATATATATATATATGTAGATTAGGGTGCCAATGAAAATGGTCATCACGAATTTCAAAAAGTTACCCCATAAAAAATGTTCACCACCTCGAAAAAACACCCTATGCAAAATATCAGTTCAATCGGACTTAAGGGAGAGTGGCACAAAGCGGTCAAAGTTTGAGTTTTTCGCAAATCGAAAAATCACCCAAGGGGGACTCAAGGTAATCGGGGTTTTGAAAAAAAAAATGTTGATGCCAAATGTCTTAAAATTGCATGAAACGTCGAGATCTAGTATCATCACGAAAAAAATTTTTTGTAGAAAATCGGCACTGTGGGACTTTGTTTTGGTTTTGGGAAAAAAACTGCCGATTTTTTACAAAAACAATTTTTTTCGAGATTTTAAGACATTTGGCACCAAAAATTTTTTTTCGGAAACCCCGATTTCCTTTACTCCCCACTTGGGTGATTTTTCGATTTGCAAAAAACTCAAACTTTGACCGCTTTGCGCCACTCTCCCTTAAGTCCGATTGAGCTGAAATTCGGTATAGGGTGTTTCTTCGAGGTGGCGAACATTTTGTATAGGGTAACCATAAATTAAATTTTAGGGTCGATTTTTTCCCATCATTCATTGGCACCCTAATGTAGAGGTAGTGGACATAAATATAGGGAAGAAATGAGAAATCGATTTCATTCTGTTTTTTCAAAGATAGCAAATCCAATTAACGTTATCAACTATCTTTCATTTGATTTCTATAACGTTGTTGTAGGACCATTCAGTACAGAGATATTGTTGTTTGAACGAATAATTTCGAATTCGTATTTGATGATAATAATC
The DNA here is from genome assembly GCF_029784135.1 of Toxorhynchites rutilus septentrionalis. Lineage (NCBI taxonomy): Eukaryota > Metazoa > Arthropoda > Insecta > Diptera > Culicidae > Toxorhynchites > Toxorhynchites rutilus. Next base: position 304,197,629 of record NC_073745.1, on the reverse strand, counting down.
ATCATAATTTCGAAAATAAATAATCATCGAAAAATAGTTCTGAAAACTCCAATAAATTTTATACACTCAGGATTTTTTTACGCGGGGGATTTGGAAAATCCTCGAGCGAAGTTCAAGATTTTTTTAATACTTAAATTTTTTAGGGATTTATTTTTGTTTATCTCGATATATCACAGTAAGATGGACTTTCAGTGTTTTTTTTTCAATTTTTTATCTCGAAGCTATTGAGAATGGCGTGCTAAAAATTGAAAGTTACGTTTTTCACCAAAGATTGTATGGTGAATTACATAGGGATTCGAAAAATAGTCAAAATTTCTATACAATATTTTCCACAGAGCTGGTGATTTGTTTTGGGGGCACTTTTTACTTCCTTACCCAGCCAAACCCTTTCCCTCGTACAGCTCGTATACGTTTCGACCAACAACTTTTCCCATACCCTTTTCCGACCAATGAAAATTTGGCTAAAGATACATAAAAATATTCTCTATCGAATGGGTACAATCTCGAAAATGTATTTGGGCCCTTTCAAATAACTTTTTTCAAATTTTCTTTGAATTAATTTATTTTACCCATACAAGTTGTCAGTTTTTTGCCTACAACTATTCTTAGACCCATTTTCGGCCAACGAAAATTTGGCTGAAGATGGATAAAAATATTCTCTATCTCTATCAAATAACTTTTTCTAATTTTCTTTAAATTAATTAATTTCTCCCATATACACTTTGTCCAACATCTATAAGACCACCCTGATTCTATTTCGTTGCAACACAAACAGTTAGAATTACAACAAGATACATTCATACATTGTTGAATGCTTAGAATAAAGTATTTTTAACGTCAATTTCGTTCAAAAGAGTTGTATGTCTATTTATTGTGCTTAAATATGATAATTTCTTAAATATGATAATTTCAACTGTCCAGTTTCTATAAGACCACTTCAAAATTCATAAGTATTATCAATGAAAAATTTAAAACGATCGGCTGATTTACATGTCAATCACCTTGCTTTTTCAACTAATAACCTGGAAATTCTTGTTGGAATACTATTTACCAAATTCTGCTGAACGGATTTCACGATATTTTTCCATGATTCCGAAATTACGACCTTGAGCTCTTCAATCGTGGTGTACGGTTTTTTTTTCATGATTTCCCAGACTTTTTGGCTCGTATCCTGACATCCTGACAAATACTCAATTTTGCCTGATTTTTCTGAAGTGATCCTGATTTTTCCTGATTTTTTAGTTTTTTATTTCATCACAATAAAAAGATTCCGGATTATGTATATCGGGATTCCTTTCAAAGTTTTACTGGTTGTAAATTAGAACTGTTAGGATAGCCTAGAAAAAAAAGCTCTCCGGTTCTCCCTTGTATAGTGATCGCTCTTTCTTTCGTTTGTTATGCGGGCGCTACACGATTCGTCCAACGTTTCACTCGAATGTTGGACTCAAACATTTCTCGCGTAACTTTTGAAAAGGTCATATGTAACAAATGTAAACAAATCGAGTTAATGGATGCACGCTATTAGTTTTCAATCATTGGATGCATTACAAAAACAATCGTTCACGTATCTATTTTCTACATCTTTTTATCGCCGATGCAAAAAATATCCTATGTACAGATTGGGATTTTAAGTACCCGGCTGTTACTTCGGACTTCACTTACCTCCGACGCCCGAAACGTCCGAAGTACTAAAGCAGTCAAAACAACACGATGTCGTACTTCGATCGTTTTGAGTTTTTGTTTCTTACAGGTGTTGTTATCGATTTCAGTGCAATTCAACGAGTGATAACAATAATAATCTGTCTTAAGAACGAAATGCTGATATTTAGTAGTCAGTTTCAAATTCTTATCGTGCAAAGTAATATGTCCAATGTGCAAACGCGGGTAGTCAAAACGTCCAAAGTAACATTTTTCACTCCGAAACTTCAACTTTAATCTCAAATCACGGAACAACAGTTACGATTGGTTTTTCAGAGTTATTCTTGACTGCTAGTGGTGAGAGTAGCGATAAAGATATTCTTGACTGCTAGTAGTGAGAGTAGCGATAAAAATCGATAAGAGATATCAATTCGCGGAATAATGTTCGGGTTTTCAACTTCGTTTTTCTCGAGTTGACTAAAATGTTACATTGGACCTTTTCAAAAGTTACGCGAGATTTGACTCGATGAATCGTCAAATGTTGTGACGAATGTGCTGCCACACGGTGAAGTGAATGTTCGATTCAAAGCAATCGGCCCAAACAATCGGCGAGTATTTGGATCGAATGTTTATTGTTTTTATTTACCATCAAAGACGTTAGGAAACTGAATGACGATACGAGTATTCAAATTGATGCCGTTGCAATTGTACTGATATCGGTCTGTAAATTAAAAATGCTTCAAATCATTATTAGAATGCATGCATTAGAATTATTAGAATGCAATATTTCGCCGAATATTTTGAACTTTGAGAATCAATTTCACAGTTCCTTCACCTAAAACTTGTAAACAAACCAATCTGTCAAAGATAGATTCGGACGAATCGTGTAGCGGTGTATCGAATGTCATCGAGTGTCGAATCAACGAATGATAAAAATCCTTTGACCCGTGTCACTCGCGTTGGAAGGTAATCCACAACGAACGGATTACCTTCCAACGCGAATATTCGACACTCGACATTGGATATCTGGAGGTTCGTAGCTCGTCAGTCGACTACACGATGCGTCGAATCATCGAGCGTCCAGCATTCGAGGGTGTTCTTAGCATCGTGTAGCGCTGGCTTTATTTATTATTACGTATCAATATTTATTTGAACGCTCAAAACACGTAGTGCGTTTATTCCACCTGAAAATACATTATGTTATTCGCTTCACAATGACAGAAAATGAAACCGTCAACGACAATTGAATGAATGAACATTGGGGATAATTTTGCGAGATTTTTTTTCTCTCTCCTATGTCAAGGATTACAGAGTAATAGATATTTAGTAGATTTTATTGGTAAAGTATAAAATTATAAATCATTCAAAAACCGTAAAAATGTATGACATTTATTGTCGTATTCATAGTATCACGAACCACAATACTATTAATGCAAAGTTGTGGAAATGCCTAAAAAGGACAATTGAAAGTTTGCTCAAGTAAAAAACAAAGTAATAAAAATAATAAAATAAAGATTATTAATAGACTGGGTACGAGAATAATGGAATGAATATTAGCCACTAAGGATTATGTAGAACTGAAAAAAGTAGATTAAGGTTCCTTTATGTTTTCGCAGCCAATTCGTGCCGCCATTGATGATGAATAAATCGAGACATTGATCAAGAGTAATCCTCAGTATACGCCAAATGAATTAGCAAATTAAATACAGATATCTAAATCCACCGTCGATGAGCATCTGCTGAAGCTTGGTTACGTATTTCGAGACGATATGTGGGTTCCACACAATTTGAATGAAATGCCTTCAATGGATTATGTTTCAATCTGCTGCTCGATTTATAAATGTAACGAAAATGCCGTTTTGAAGCAAATCGTTTACGCGATAGATGTCGTCTGTCCATCAAGCCAACGCTGAACTGCATGTCTCGATAAATTACACAATAAATTATTTTGAAGTCATGGTAGGATATCCTATATCACAATTTCTCAAACTAACCTGTTATTACACCCTCAGGTTATCACAGGTTCACTGCCGTTCTACGCATAGTTGTCCCATGTTCCGAAATCAGCAACTGGGAAAACGCAAACAAAGTTTTCTCGCATATTTGTCTACCAAAAGCTTTAAGCATTTCAATTTAGCAATACACCGGGTTTTCTATAAGCACTATACTATTGTTTAATGAAATGTGATGAGATCCACTCACCCCTAATCAAGCTTGATTACGGGTTTAAAAATTCATGATGGGACTGTTATGCCTAGAATATCAACATTTTTTATGTGTTTTTCCTAAAGATTATGCATAGAAACATCGTTTTATGAAGAAATGAGTCATCTGCACCACCTTCGTAGAATATAAATCACATAGTTATTAGGCATTCGCTAACAAGGGGTACACGTGTTCTGTTAAACTTTTTCCTATTTGTTTGTTCTTCCAAACCAGAAATGAGTGCATTAGGCCTGCTGAAAGTGTGACAAGAAATTTTTGTACTTGAACCGATTTATTCGATATGGATCTACAAAAAATACATGGTGGGACAGTTATGAATAGAATATCAACATGGGACAATTGAGCTTGATGTTGTTTTTTTGAAAGTTGGGAACGAACTATATGTTTTTTTTGTGTTTTTCCGTAAGATTATGCATAAAAACAACGTTTTAAAAAGAAAAGTGAAAATCGTCAAAAAGTAACATGGGACAACTATGCGTAGAACGGCAGTTCAGGTCTCTACAAAATTCATGCAAGGGCAACAACTTCGATTCTATTGACAGCAAAAACCTGAACAGTTTTCGTCGAGAAAGCGAAGATGATCTGGTAGGATAGAATTTTAAAACTGTATGAAACATAGCGAAAGATTATGGAACAAAACTGTGCACATAAAATTGAATAAATGTGTGTCTGCCTATTAAAATGATGCTTTTGTTTCCCTAAAAATCGGCACGAACTTTCCGGACATCCCAAAATGAGCTATCCTGATTTATCCTGATTTTAATTTTTCATTTTCCCTGATTTTTGAAAATTATAGTTGGCAACACTGCTTACAAGGATCCCCCTAAGATTTTCAACAGGATTCAAGTCTGAAGAGCGAGCCGGCCAATCCAAAGAAAAAGTTTTTGGTCCTTAACCCATTGCTTAGTTCCCTTGCTGGTATGAATAGTAGCATTGTTTTGCTGGAATGTGAACGATATCCACGCAAAAACGGTAGGAGAGAGGATTCCAGAGCATGTATGTAGTCCTTGAATGATGTGAAAGCTATCTTGAGCTTTCCGGTTGCACAGAATCCCGCCCAAACCATGCACGAGCCTCCATCAAAATTCCAGGTTGAAAAATACTGTTCCTTCTTTCGTAAATCACGCCAGTACCCGTTGAAACCATCAGAACCATCCAAATTGAACTATTTTTCGTCAGTGAAGACATACATTACATACCTATACATTGAATAACTTTTCGTTATGGTATGTAGCAATATGTATTATTCTTTGTCACAACATACCATGCCACACTGTCGATTCATTTGAGCTTTGAAAAAACTTCAACCTTTCAAGCCCTTTATATGTGAGGATTTTTTACCAAAACTTGACGTATTGTCACCCGAGTAACATTTAAATTGAAATATTGCTTTATTTGCATAAGCGATTTTGAAGTATTCGAGGCTGTTCTAGCTATTTCCCTCTTATCATGGTCAGAGAGCTTCCATTTACGTGGAGCTCTCTCCATCTTACTGTATCCTTGAGGATTCGCCAAATAATTGAGCACTACTTGATGGGATCATCCAATCCGACGAGCAATTTTTCCTTTTTCCCGTGAGCACTGTTCCCTTCGGCATTTTCCAGATTTATTGATCAAAACAATTAAAACAACGGAAAATGTAACTGGTCTTATAGAAACTTGACACTTGAAAAATACTAAAACAATCGTTTACGCTCAGCGCTTACACGCACACATATGAAAATCATGCAGTGTATGGTAGTCACCAATACCTACACACTAGAATATAAATTGAAGCATTGTTTGTTTACAATGACACAAAGCAGCAAGATCATAATAGTCTTATGGAAGTTGGACAGGGTGTAGTTGTATAGATTTTGGGCAATAATTTTTCTGAGACCCTTTTTCGACCAATGGAAATTTTGCTAAAGATAGATAAAAATATTCTATATCGAATGAGCACTATCTTGAGAATGTGTTTTGGGTCCTGTCGAATAACTTTTTTCAATTTCCTTTAAATAATTGATTACTTTTCTCAGACCGTTTGCCGATTAAGAAAATTGTGGCTGGATGATAAGTGAAATATTTCTCTATCGAATAACTTCGATAACTCTATTAGAACATTCTTTTTTTGATTTTCAATTCAGTATATATTTTCTATATTGACCCATGCTCACGTTTCAGTCTATAACTATTTTCTGTCACGTTCAATTAAAAAATGAATTATGTGGAAAGATAAATGATTCAATTCTCTATCTAATGAGCATGATCGTGAAGGATGTTACTTGATAAACAATCAATTTATTTCTACTAAAATAATTCATTATTCATTACCCAGCAAACATTAAATCGCATAACAAGCGTATATATAACATCATATGCCCTAAATTTTGGTTGGTATATAATGCGCCTAACTGGCATATGCATGCAAAAGTGGAGGCCATATACTTACATGGCAAATGCTTACCGAATTAGTTTGGATGAATATGCGACTTTGACGGGCTATAATAGCGATTATGTTGAAATTGAATTGCGATCTAATATGAATATATTCATGAATTGTCAACCCAGCAAACATTAAATCGCATAACAAGCGTATATATAACATCATATGCCCTAAATTTTGGTTGGCGTATAATGCGCCTAACTGGCATATGCATGCAAAAGTGGAGGCCATATACATACATGGCAAATTCTTACCGAATTAGTTTGGATGAATATGCAACTTTGATCGGCTATAATAGCGATTATGTTGAAATCTAATATGAATATATTCATGAATTGTCAAGGCACCTAATTCGACTTTTGCCATACTCATATACGATTTATTACAGACATAGAAAAAAAACAAATGGAGGCAAATATTTTCGTAAAATGTTTATTATAGCCTAACGAATCGCCATTTTTATATATGAGTATTTATATTTGTAGAAATAATAATTATTAAATTTACTTGTGTTGGGAGTGGAATATAAATGTTTAAAATGGCACAGATTGATGTTTGGTGAAAACTGATCCGATGTGGGTTCGAACACCTGTCATCTGGATTACCATCCACCAACTATCTCGCGCGGCTATCTGAAATTTAATTCAACAAGGGTTAAAATTCATACATATGATTCGATATGATATAACCTAATACATTCTATGCAGTAGGATCAATCATTCCTGGTTTCCGAGCCATATTAAAGCCACTTTTTTTAAATTTAATTATTTTATTCTTTCGTATGTGGTCAGACATTGCTGTTATGAAATGAAACTTGTCAATGTTAAAGCATTTCATTGACATTTCAATACGATGTAATATGTTCTTTATTAGGAGCAAATATGATTTACTGTTTCATGATTTTCTTCAGCATGCAACACGATTTACTGCAGTACTGAATCGATTTAAATTATACGCTTATACGACACACAAACTGTATCAGCGTAATATACGCATATGATGCGGATTAAATATATTTTATGACAATGTACATCATAAAACTGATGTTTATTAACCGAATTGCGACTTAATTTGATAATGATATATAAAATCGAGTTTTTACATTTTATGCGATTTCATATATATACAGGGTGGGCCATTTAAAGTGGAAGCATCTGGCAACCCCATAACTTTTGACAGAGATGTCAGATTATCAAATGTCATACCGCGTTGGAAGCATCATTTCAGTACAATTTTAACCATGGAACAATACACACCTAAACAACGCGCTGAAATTGTTCAGCTGTACATCCAAAATAACTTCTCAATTGTGTTAACTAAACGTGCGTGGAAAAATAAAAATAAAGTTAAAACATCGCCTGGAGACAACACTATACGTCGATTATATGCCAAATTTATATCGTCTGGTAGTGTTGGTAATGCCAGTCATCTGTCCAGACAACGACCAAAACGTTTCGACGAGAATATTGATGCCGTTCGAGCCAGTGTTGCAGAGACTCCATCGACATCAGGTCGCCATCGTTCGCAAGAGTTAGGCATCGCTCGAACCACTCTCCGACGCATAATTCGTGTTGATTTGAAAATGTTTCCGTATAAAATTCAAATGGCTCAACATCCTAACCCATCTGACCCATCTGATCCATCGAAATGATCCCCGGAAGATTAATATCGAAAAACGGCGATTATGACTGGCCACCGAGATCACCTGATTTAACGCCTCCTGACTTTTGACGTAGGACTACGTCTTTCATTTCTATACCGGGGTGTAAAATCAAAGTTTCGAAAACGAAAGCGTTACGCCAGAGACCGAGATTTTGATCGTTAATAGCTCTTAAACAACTGAACGAAATGGTATGATAAACACTTCATTCGAAAAATAAAATGTCTACGCGTCATATACTTGTTACTTATTCATCCAAAAACTTGTTTCAATAGTCTTAAAATTGCTTTCAAAACAGGCTATTGAAATCACCAATCGGTATATAAGCGAGCGCCGCTCGTAAACCCACTCAGTTATGATTGAACAGCGATTGGAGCATGTTGTCGCTGTTGTTGTGAAGCTAATTTCGTTTATCATGAAAGCGCTGATGAACGGTGTCACCAAGAGCCTGTTTGTGCACCTAAGGCCAGAAGGGAATCCATCAGGAGGAGAGTAATGCCACGGTTCCGTTTGAAACATCGAGGCAGTCGCCACACACACACATACACGCGCGGAATTCTCGTTGCTATCATCATTGCAGAAAAAAAATCTGCCAGTTCCCCTGGGAATTGAAAAATACATTCATGCGAAAGAGTTTATTTTAATGTTTTCCATCCATATAACACTGCAACCAAATACATTTGGTTTTATGATTTTTCAATCAATCGCAATTAATAGGAAAGCTTCTGAGTATTTTTTTCCCCATCAGTGGAAAATTTTCGTATCCAATACTGGATACATAACATGAAAAACGTGAAACATCATCGCGAAAATCAAGTAATTTTCGAGCGATTATTTGCTTTCTACTCATATAATGCTGCGACCAAATACATTTCGTTTTGGATTTGTTCAATCAAGTGCGATCAAGACCACGTCTTTCGGCAATTTATTAGAGGTGCAATGAATATTTAGGAATTCCCGCTCTACGCGCACTGGCAAACAATGTTTACTCAACAATTTCTCAAACGAGAAATGGGTGTTGTGAGAAAGGATTAGCGAACGCGAAAACGACAAACGGGAGAAAGATATGTTTGGAGGTTGAAGGAAATTGGCAGAAAACTTCTTCATTCTATCATTCAAATAATGTGATTCATACCACTTCGTTTTGCCAGAAAGAGATTATTAATGCTCAAAGGAGGAATCGAGTCCTCCGATTACCCAGCGCAAATTAGAGTCGACTATCGATTGCGGCATTCGTACACAAATAATTTTATAATACAGTTTCACCAAAGTGATTTCTTCGGATATATTCATCCGATATATTCGGATATATTCATGTCATGTATTTCATATTCTTCATTATGAAATCCATATCCATGGCACCTATCGGTATCGAATTATTATCGAAGCCACGATTTTCGCTAAATGCTCCTTTCAGTTCGGCCTGTAAAAAACTTTTCTGAACTCTAATCCATCAAATTTGGAGCCCTGAAAAGGGCCGTTGATTATATGCTAAGCTAATATAGCACGCTCTCCTCGGATACGATGGGCCAGCTGGATGTCCTTGGGCATGATGTGACGCGTTTTGCATGGATAGCACACAAATTGATATCTTCGAATAAGCCTCCTGCAGCGTCATAACCGCGGAACTTTGGAAGCGCATGTCTGATTTGAAGTCCTGAGCAATTCCACGATCCAATTGCTACGAAGGTAGCTTGCGGATCAGCAATTCGGTCGACTTCTGATAGCGACGAATTTCACGCAAAGTTCCCGGTCGATAGCGATGTGGCTTCTTCACCTATCCTGCTGCTGGTGCGCTTATCCGAGCTGCTTTCGTGGTGCCTTACCACCGAAAGACTAACGTTCTAATCGTTGCTGAAAAATAATCTGCCAGTTCCCTGGGAATTAAAAAATACATTCATGCAAAAGAGTTTATTTTAATGTTTTCTAACCATATAACACAGCGACCAAATACATTTGATTCCGTAATTTTTCAATCAAGTGTAATTAGCTGGAAAGCTTCTGAAGATTATTCTTCCCTATCAGTAGGATATTTTCGTATCCAATATTGTATGCGCGCGCAACGGAAAATGTTTCGTATCGCGAAAATTATATAATTTTCAATCGATTATTGCTCAGTCGCCGAAATTTTCATACTCAGAGATATCATTCTCCTCTAGTTTGCCTTCCAAATTGCCATCGTAAACCACACCTTCTCTCGATTCAATCACGCACGAAAAGCATTCTTAAATGATATTCTGATGGTGAAACCCATTCATTTTTCGTGAGGCGTCGTGCACAAATTACGTAACGCGATAAGGGGGGAGGTGGTAGATGTTGCGTTACTTTCTATTTATTAGAGATAGGAAATTGCGTTACGAAAGAGGGGGGGGGGGGGTGGTTCAAAATCCGGATTTTTAGCGTTACGTAATTTGTGCACGACGCCTGAGGACATCGACAAGACAACATCGTTACTGAACGAGCTGAACGGCGAGGGATCGAGGGATTCATTACCTGGCCTGACCTGACCTGAAATGCAATCAGTTTGTTTTAAGCGCAGAAAAGCTGATCGATCAGAAGGAGAAGAGAAGGTGACCAAGAGAGTATCAGCATCGAAATACGGTTCCTCGGGAAGACATCGAAGCAGCCGCCACAAACACACACATACACGCGCGCAACTCTTTTCGTTTGCTGGTTATCGAGAAGAAACCTGGAAAGAAATGATCGTTGCTGAAAAATAATCTGCCAGTTCCCCTTGGAATTGACAATTACATTCAAGCGAGTTTATTTTAATGTTTTCTGCGATCACATACATTTGGTTTTGTGATTTGTCAATCAAGTGCAGTTAGCAGGAAAGCTTCTGAAGATTATTCTTCAGAACAAGGTTTTTTGTATCCAATATTGGATGCATAAAACCTTGAGCCTCCAACGTAACGCTCTCGTTTTTGAAGTCACCCAAATATTTCTTTATTCATTCATTCAGGATGGATTTAGATTCAACTTCAAACAAATGATCTCTAAATCAACGATAGTCCTACGTCACCCTTGCGGTTATATCATAGATATAACCCACTTCCTGTTTTTTTTTATGGGGATATTTAAAATCCAAGGTATACACTGGTAAACCAAGGACCCTGGCTGCGCTGAAAGACAATATCCGACAAGAAATTGCTGCCATATCGGCCGAAACATTGGGCAAAGTGATGGAAAATGCCGAAAAAAGGACACATATTGCGGTCAAGGCCAGAGGCGGTCATTTACGAGATATCATAATCAAAAAGTAGTTAGAACAAATCTCCTTGGACCAAAATAAATGAATTTCAAAAAAATAATTTTAAAATTCCACTTCTTTACTTTGCTATTGCAAAAACAAATCCTTCCACTTTAAATGGCCCACCCTGTACAATACATACTTTGATTGATATTATATGCGATTATGATTTATTCTGATTTCTTGTAAGACTTAGCACGTGCAAAATTATACGATTTAATGTTTGCTGGGAAAGCACCCAATACGACTTTTGCCATACTCATATACGATTTATTACAGACTCCGGTCGTCTGGATTATCATCCACCAGCTATCTCGCGCGGCTATCTGAAATTCAATTCTACAGCGGTTCAAACTCATACATATGATTCGATATGATATAACCTAATACACTCTATGCAGTAGGATCAGTCATTCCTGGGCGCCGATTTTATTATTTAACTATGTTCCAAAGAAAAGGATCTATGATTTCCCTATCATAGAAACCAAATATATAATATAATTGAACTGGAATAAGAAAAAATAAATGAATATCTCAATTTTAAATTATTTTTATTACAATTTTTACTGTACAATTTGTTTTCGCAATCATAACCAACTAAATTCGTCCAATGGCGTAGTTCATTTTGTTTTGCTGCATGTTTCATTAGAAGGGATATTTGCCGTTGTTACTTTCATCGAACATCAGCAATTTCGAGTGCATTTCATCATTTTCGAGTGCATCAGCATTTCATTGACATTTCAATATGATGTAATATGTTCATTATTAGGATCTAATATTATTTTTCTGTTTCATGATTTTCTTCAGCATGCAACACGATTTACTACAGTACTGAATCGATTTAAATTATATGCTTATACGACACACAAACTGCATCTGCGTAATATACGCATATGATGCGGATTAAATATATTTTACGACAATGTACATCATAAAATTGATGTTTATTATACCGAATTGCGACTTAATTTGATAATGGTTTATAAAATCGACTTTTTACATTTTATTTGATTTCAAATATACACGATACATACTTTGATTGACATTATATGCGATTATGATTTATTCTGATTTCTTGTAGGACTTTTTTTTATATCCCATTTATTTATTTAAGGCTCATTAGCATTTTAGATGTAACAGAGCCGAATTTTAATTGTGTACATGTCACATGGTTATCATTTTATAATTAGCACATTACACAGTTGTCATTCGCCAGTATTCCTTCTATACCATTACATATGGTACATTCACACAGTAGCAATTTAGGCGTAAGATTATTCTTTCTGTTCTTCCATTATCTAGTTGGACCACCGGATAGCGGAGACAGTTGATTGATCATTGTTGAGTTATTTATAGAACAGCAGCCCGATGTTTCTTGCAGAGCAGAGCAGTTGTATGGATGAATCGATCTTATTTCGACCGTGGATCGATCTCCATCGCTGATGATTGTTGCGTGGACGTAGCTATTCTGTAACAACACAAAGATGGTCAATGAGGGCCCTGAGTTTTTGAACTCACGATCGATCGCTTACTAAGCGAACGCGCAACCAATGTGGCTACGGAGACCCCCTCTTGTAGGACTTGGCACGTGCAAAATTATACGATTTAATGTTTGCTGGGTAAATTCAGCAAGACGTTGAACAGAAACTTGCACTCAACAAAAATTTTTATCCGCTGAACTTTCATCCGCTAACTTCACACAAGTCAAAAAGTGCGGTCCCAGGCGTATGTTTACAGATTTCTTTCCGGTGCTCAATATGTTGAATACATAAAAAGGAATGGAATGTAACTTTGTGAAAAATCAACGCAACGTTATATATATATATATATCTATATATATATATATATATATATATATATATATATATATATATATATATATATATATATATATATATATATATATATATATATATATATATATATATATATATATATATATATATATATATATATATATATATATATATATATATATATATATATATATATATATATATATATATATATATATATATATATATATATATATATATATATATATATATGTATATATATATATATATATATTTATATATATATATATATATATATATATATATATATATATATATATATATGATAAAATATAACGAACATGGATTATGGGTGCAATTCACCAGCTGCCATCAGAAGTGACGTTTTCAGTTTGCCCTAAGTAAGCTTTAGTAATGCTTATTTAAGGCTGTAACTGTTTGAATGCTTCAGCCCTATATTTCGCCTTTTTAGCATTATATCCACCCTATGTTGGTTTATAGAGTGTAATAAGCATTTATTCAGTATTCTAAATGTGAATACAGTGCTGATTGAAGACCATTTTTTTGTGCTAACTGGTTACCTGGGTTAATATATGACTATGAATGAGAATAGTCTTTGTTATGTTTTGTGGACATCAATCATCTGTTCGCGCGCGACTAATATGAATTTTCGGATACTTTACAAAAACAGAGAAATTTAACTTTGAAACATAGTACTTAACATGAACACAAATTTAGATGCGATTCTGCTGACGGTACATTTTCATATTCCGTTCAAAATTCTTCTGCACATAATCAGCTGTACTATTTCGTATAGCGAAAGTGCAATAAAAAAAATCTCGAAAGAGATGTGATCGCTCAGGAACTCTCGCAATGCGCAGTGGCAAACAAACTAAGCAATACTGTATGGGTAAAAAGGAACTCAGTATATATTAGCTGTTGTGGGTCACGTTTTCTCAAGATACTCAAAATTATTCTGGCGCAAAAAAAAATCCATTCCGCTATAACAGTGCTAGAGAGAGGCAAAAAGGAACGCTGTCAGTTTGCCCTATCTCTGTTCAGTTGCCAGGCATCTGAATTCAACACAAACTTAGCACAGACAATCCACTATTTTAATTGATTTGTTAAAGCTGATTTTGTGAAATAGAAATTAAAAAATTGGTTTGCATCAACGAGAACAGCATTGATAACGACATGGGCCGGTACGTATTCCGATCAAATTTTGAAGCGCTCATTGAACAAGGTTTTGATTCTTTGAAAGGTTTGGTTATAAATGGTTTATATTAATAGTAAATATCACATAAAGTATAATTGAAATTTGTATGTTCTATACTATGTTGCTTTTGAAGACAACTTATGCGAAGGAGCAATTTTGTCTGACGATGACATGATAAAAAAAACAGTACAAGAGCTATCATCTATAGATAACAATGATAATGAAACTCATTCAGTGTCTGACGAAGTAGTTCGCCGTGGAACTATGAGTCAACCCTCTCAAAACAAGTTATAAGGTGTTTTCCAATCTATTTGTACTGGTTTATTAACTAAAACAAATTTACCAAAGGATAGCTTTTCATTTTTTCTTTTATTTAAAGAAAAATGTTGGGGCAAAAGAGATTGTTAGAAATCAATTTCTTTCGTTAATGATGTAATTTTATTGTTTCGTGTAAACTTGAGCGTTTCTCTCTTTACAACGACATCCTAATTCTCTATAACGACGGTCCCTTGCGATGTCGCTATAGAGAGCCTTCACTGTACATTATTTTCCGTAGCTTCTTTTAGTGACCAACATTGAAAAAGAATATATTCAAGAAGTTCTTGAAGAAAGTCATAGCCAGAGATGCCAACCTTCCTGATTTTTCAGGATTTCCCAGACTTTTCAGCATGCTCCCTGATATCCTGACGAACACTCGATTTATCCAGATTTTTATGAAATGATCCTGATTTTTGTACTCTATACATTATTCGTAAAAATATACTGGTATCCATGCCAAAGTTTTCTGTCATGATAGTTCTCCGGATCGCACTTGTATATATCCTACATTAAGTTAAATTCTCTAGACGCAAAGCTGTACTAAACATTTTTTTTTATTTTTACCCTAAATTATTTCGTGGCTTTCCTAAACAGTGCTAGAAAATTTTATGAAACCACATTGTCTGACGAATTCATGTAAATACAACGAGATTAAGTTGAGGAACAACATTGCTTTATTAAGGATAATGTGTATGTAGATGTATCCCCAGAGTTATTAATGTAGGAATACGTTTCAAAGTGTGAAATTACTCAAGAGAAAATTTTGGAATCCACAGTCAATATAAAAAGATTTTATATGTAATTTGCTCTACTGATTCAAAGTAGAATCAACATTAATGATATGCTCTCCTGAATTGTTGAGTAAAGTTTCATTCCAAAGCATGGTGATGTATTCAGTGAAAATTTGAATATTGATTTCTCAGCAATTGACTGTAGTGATGCTGTAGGTTTTTCGGAAAAATATAAACGATCAAAAGGTCAGGCGAAACACTAGCATTTCCGCTTATGCGAGGATTTATACTTTGGATATTCATTCTTTTATATATCCGGTCTTCGCCTGAAGGAAGATATACTCTGTTTCTGGCAGGATTGGGAAAGGATTCTGTACTACCAGCTACCACCAAGCAACCTGTTTCTCTCATGTATGGCTCGCAGCAATTTTCGACGAGGAAGCAAGCATGTTCTGGGAGGATAGAATATTTAAGCTGTGTGAAAGATGGTGAAAGATTGAGAAACAGAACTGTGGATATACAATTAATAATTAATAATTAATAATGCTATAATTGAAAATGATGTTTTTGTGTTCCCAAAAATCGATATTAGCTTTTCGGACAACCCGATATGAGATATCCTGATTTGTTCTGATTTTAATTTTCATTCTTCCTGATTTTTTTAAATTATAGTTGGCAACCCTAGTCACAGCCAAACCCAGGTGTATGGCACGATTATCGCTATCTCACTCTACCTACCGTCATCGCATATCTCACTATCCCTCTGCTGTAATGGGCACCTTACACGATCAAACTGATTGACAATAAGTGTCTTCAATATCGTGACAGCTAGGCTTTCGACATCCGATCTAACCTCAATCAATATTTTGCCACCTTACACGGTCAATATCGCCCTCAACCCGAGACAACGAAAATATCCGCGATGGCTAGTGGCGACATTCGAGTTTGGGATTCAAACTATTCTCCATCAGATTAGAAGGCTAAAAAGCAATTTTCAATTGGTTAAATTTGAATGAAAATATCTACTTGGTATTATTTAGTTAGATGAAGTGCGTTGTCCTAACTCTAACTTAACCTATTTTCTATGAATATTCAGATATTCCTACTAAAATTTATTATTATTATATAACGTCAGTTTCAGATACAATTTTTGTATGAGATTTTCTCACCACTTGCAGAAAAAAAGTGATTTGCATTCACATAGAATACTAATTTGATTTGGAAAAGTTAATTTTCATTCATAATTTACACTTTAAAACTCGTTTTCCTTCTCAAAAACACATCATAATACTCGCTTCACAAATACAGACTAATCCTTTCAGTTTCAGGGATGCCAGATTATTTTAGATTGCGAAAATATATGCAAATTATATTATCTGCAAGCAAATGTTTTTATTCGATAAATAAGACTATGACAGTAGAACCCCGATTATCTGTATCTGTATCTATTTCTGTATTGATAAAACATAGTTTCTATGTTTAAACATCATCCCGACTATTCGCGGATAATCGGGATTCTACTGTAACTAGAATTAACACGTGATGTTTTTTCATCTGTGATTTTCCCAGATCTTCTCATACTCCAAATTTTATAGCGGAGTGTGAAGAAACACACAACTTAGACTAAAGTGGCTGCCCCGCTTGCTAGCGCAAAGAATGACCGAGTTCAATGTTAAAAAATTCCTAAGACGTTGTTAATTTTCATTCACTCTCTCACCATCACATTGTCAGTTTACTTTGAGGTTTTGATTTGTATCGCGAAAAGTACTGTATTTTGCTATTTTAGGTACAGTAATTTACATTTAATGCGACATTTTTCTAATTGGACAGACCTGTATGCGACACGTTTAGTTAGACATTTTTTGTAAACATCGAGTTCGGGCCCAAATTATGGCATTGAAATTCGCCGCCAGACGTCGACGCTGTACCACTCTTTTGGCAGACTTATCTCACTTCTTAACTAGGCGAACCTAGCCAGAATTTTCACCTGCCCCCGGGCTTCTGAATGCCAAAGGGGGACTAGGCTCTGCGGAATGCACGTATCTGCATGCTCGTGCTGTTTTAGTCCTGACCGAGGAATTGTCGGACAATCGCGCAGGTGCTAAGGATGACCGACTTTTGGATGCCGGCCAATTCCTTCTCCATGTTCAACACCTTTAGCGCTTCCAGAAGTGTCTTCGGGATAATTCCAGTTCCAGAGAGAACGACTGGAACAATTCTTGGGACCTCCCTTAGCCCCCACAGTTCCTTGAGCTCCACGGCCAATGGTCGGTACTTGCAGATTTTGCGACCGTGGGTCTCCTCCAGATTCTGGTTCAGTGGAATAGCGACATCGATGATGGTGACTTTGCGGTCGCTCTTGTCGTAAACCATTATATCTGGGCGGTTGTGGTGGATCGAGAGGTCGGTCAGAACAGTGCGATCCCAGTACAGCTTGAAACGGTCATTTTCCAGGACAGGTGCAGGCAGGTACCGGTAGTTTGGTACGTTGTCTTCCAGTAGAGCACATTGGAGCGCCAGTTGTCGATGAACAATACGGGCCACGTTGTTGTGGCGCTCGGTGTAGGCTGCGTTGGCCAAAACGGGACAGCCTCCCATAATGTGCTCTATGTTTTCACCTGGTTGATGGCACATCCGGCAAATGTCATCAACGTCTTGATGCCAGACGTACCGCCTGCAGTTTCTCGTCGGCATTATCCTGTCCTGGATGGCTATCATGTCGGCTTCTACTACTGAAGAGAGTTCACCACGCGTTAGCCACAGATTAGATGCGGCCTTGTCGACGTGTGGCCGGTCCAGTTGATGGGGGTGGGCACCATGCACTGCCTTCTGCTTCCAAGCTGCAATCTTCTCCTCCACTGTCTGCAGATTGCAGTTGAGTTGGTACTCCGCTTGCGCCAAGTGCAGAGCGCTGTATCCTCTGTCGGCGGCGCAGACAGCCCGGTATAGCGCGTTTTGGTTGGCGCGTTCTGCGAAGTACTCGCGCAGTTGTCGTACCTGGGCAACACACAGTGCAGAAATGTCGACGATTCCAAGTCCCCCTTCTTTGCGTGGTAGTGAAACTCTCTCCAGTGCCGATTGAGGATGGTGCATTCCGGCCTCTTTGAATGCTTTCCTCATCCTCCTCTCAAGGTCCTCTAGGTTAGTTTTGCTCCATTTGACTACACCAAAACTGAAGGTCAGCAGGGGAACCGCGAATGTGTTGATCGCGCGTACCTTGTTCCCCGCGTTGAGGAAAGTCCTCAGGACACAGTTCACTCGACTCAAGAACTTGTCTCGCAGCTCCGTCTTGATGTCGGAGTGGCGAATCCCGGTGAGCTGTCGGAATCCAAGATATTTATAGGATTCGCCACGAACCATGTCTCTTATAAACTCGCCGTCATAGACCTCGTAGCCTCCGGAAATAGCGACACTTGTCGAGGCCGAACTCCATACAGATGTCCCTGCTTATGTCTTCGACAACCCGGATAGCTACACCTAGACGCTGACGTGAATCAGCGTAGACCTTGAGATCGTCCATGTAAAAGGTATGGGTCACTTCTTCGTGGGCGCCGTCGCCATACCTTATTTTATAGCCATGACCGTTTCTATTGAGCGTCCTACTGAGGGGGTTCAGTGCCAGACAAAACCAAAGCGGGCTGAAAGAGTCGCCTTGGAATATCCCCCTCTTTATCTGCAGCGTTCTAGACTGCAACACATTTTCCCCATCACTGAGGTGCAGAGACGTACTCCACTGCCTCATCGCATGCTGCAGGAACCTAACGACGACGGGATCAATTTTGTAGAGCTCCAATACCCGGACGAGAAACGAGTGAGGTATGGAGTCATAAGCCTTCCTGTAATCGATGTAGGCCATACTTAGGTTCCGCTGGTTATATACCGCCTGGCCGACTATGGCTGCGTCGATGATGGCCTGGTCTTTGCAGCCATGCGTATTTTTCCTGCATCCTTTCTGCTCTTCTGCGATGATGTGATGCTGTTCGCAGTGAGCAGAAACTTTGGCGGTAATTATGCTGCTCAGTATTTTGTACAGACTCGTAAGCACGTTATCGGTCTGTACTTTGATGGGTTCAATGTGTTGCTGTCTTTCGGGAGGAGGAAGGTGACGCCACGGGTGACGCCTGGGTTCTCAAATGGGGATCAACACTAGGGTAGGAGCCTACCTGTTGGTCTCAAATGTTCCTATCTCACGCCTCCACGAAGATCATATGACGACATTTTTAGATCGGGCGTGAACTGGAAACACACACCTGGTCTTGGCTCCGAGAACGGGTGTCGAAAGTGGCTAAGTGAGGGGGTGCGAGCGAGTCAGAGCGCTATATCTCTCCCGGGGAAGGCCTCCCGGGTCATGGAGGCCTTGCCAACCCGCTGTCTCCCGGGCAAAGGAGATACACCCAGAAAATGGAGCTACGTTCACGAAGAATACTCAGAATGCGATCGCCCGAGGAGGGTCCCCGAACTGGAGCTGGTCCTGGAACGGGCGTAAGAGCGAGCGGCCAGCGGCTGGAGGGCGATGTGCAAGAGCGGGCCACCAGCCGGGTTCAACCCGAAGAGCTACCGCCACACGGAAACAGCAGCCATCGACATCACCAACGAAACGCTGCGCCTACGAGGCGTGTTGCGACTGTCAGACGACAGTCGTCCACACTTGTGGGTACTACTAGGCGACGGATCATGTGGACACATGAAATGAATGAATTCGTGATCCGCGCCTATTACATCTGCACTGCTTTGGAGACGGACATGAGCGGTCGCCCTCGAATACTCGCAATGTTCGAGGAAGCGTATCCAGAGTTCGTCGGGAGGCTTGACCAAAACGCGATGAACGCGAGGCGTAGAGCGATTGTACGCAACAATATGCTCTCCCAAACGCAAGTCGACGAGATCAAGCAGCAGGTGCAGAGAGAACTAAGCTCCAGAACAAGCAGAGCAAGCGATGTGTCGAGACGAAGTTCAGTACGGCTGAGCAATTCATTCGCGAGTGGGGCACGCGAATCAGCACCAGTGGAGGCCACAGTACAACAACCCCCTGAGCCGGAAGATCCACAGCCAGATCAACAACTACTACGCGATCTGGTCTTCCATTACGACGAGGCGATCTCACAGTTCCGCGACACGGACCCTTTGTCGCGCCCCAGGATCCCGAAGTTGCAGCATTCCCGCAGGCTGACAAGTGCAGTAAAGCTCATGAACGAGCACGTTCTTCCGCTGCACTTGGTTGATGCTGAGAACATGGAGGAGCTGCAACTGAAAGTTTACTGTGCTGCTGTGGCGACCGCCAAAAGTTTAGGATACCGTATTAGGCCAAGAGGCGGACTGCTCCAACATCTCCGTGAAAGGCGTGAGCCTCCATGGCGAAGGAGATTGGAGCAACGGATCCTAAACAAGCGCGCCGCAATTGGAAGACTGATGGCGTACAAAAGAGGCAGCAGATCGGCGAAATTATGTCGCCAAGTTGCTGTGATCGTGCGGCCTACTGAACTTCGCCAGCTGGGAGCTCACCAGCTGACGGAAAAACTCGACACACTGGTACAGCAATTGAGCGTCCTAACTAAACGGCTGAAACGTTACTCTGACTCTGCAAAGCGCCAGGAACAAAATCGGATGTTCAGAGATAACGAAAAAGCGTTCTACGACCACATTAGCGACGAGAAGCCCGACTACCGCGAAGGTTTGCCAGATATTAGCGATGTGACGAACTTCTGGGCTGGTATTTGGGAGACCCCAGTAGAACATCGCGACGGGCAAATGTGGTTAAGACGGGAGGAGGAGAGTTGTGGTGAAGTTGGAGAGATGCCAGCTATCGCCGGATTTTTTTTTTTTTTTTTTTTTTTTTTTTCAAATTTAATATATCGTTTATTCCATTCTATTTTAAAATATTATTTACATTTAAATTAATTTTCGCATCTTAAAAAGAATGCAAGTTCGCCTACATCGATTCTATCGTTCATTGAATTTACATAGGAGATGTATAATATAAATATTTTCAGTATTTGACTTCGTTTGGTAGGTCCGATGTTTGGCAGCGCTGGTTTAATCAATTCTTCGAAAGACAGGAGTTGCCATCCTTCTAGTATGTCAGTTATCTTCCGTTGTACGTAAGCCCATGCACCTACTACGCGGGGGCAGCTACTGAATTTATGTTGTAGTGTTTCTACTGCAGCATTACAATGTAAGCAGCCTTCACCGTCTGCTCGTTGAATGGTTCTCATCAGTTTTCTGTGCTCTATCTTTTCGTTTATAAACAAATATAAGTTGCTCCGCTGGCATGATGATAGCTGTTTCGTCGCAATGTTCTTCCATATTCGTTTCCAATTCGTTTCCGGATTTCTCCTTTCAATACGAGGCGTTTCAGTTCGCTCCAAGAAAAAGCGGTGTATTAGATCGCTCGTGGGATGTACTCTAACAAGTGGGGGGAGAAGGGGGATTTGTTGGGAAAGGATTTTGAGGCAGGGAAGGTCTGCGGGAGGAGGAGTAGCTTGGTTCAGAAGGGATTGATAATAGGGAAGGGAACCACTTGCTTGCATGTGACGATTTACCAATAGCGCTTTGCATTTTATGCCTGGTAGATGCAGTTTCAATCCACCAGCTTCTTTGTCACGCGCCAGTTGCTCCATTGGAACTCGCGCCGGTATTCCGCGCCACAGGAAGGAGCCCATGATCGCCGCTAATTTCGCTGTGTGGATACAATACGTTGGCAGGATTGATGCCACATACCATATCTTTGCGGTAATGAAGGTGTTCAGTAAAATAATTTTTTGTTGTAAATTTAGATTTCTCAACGAGTGTAACCACACCTGCTGAGCAAATTTCGATACAAGTGCGTTCCAATTTATGTTTACCATTTCCCGGATCGAGTTGGTAAAAATCACACCCAGGATCTTCACCTTTTCTGCTGTGACCAGCCACGGAACATTCAATGGATTCTCATCTATGTGCCCGACGTTTATTGCAACAGTTTTTAGCCTGTTGAGTTTTGCTCCCGCAGCGTGCTCGAAATCATTAAATAGATCATTGATACTCTCTATTGTATTTGTATTGGTTACAATCACAGATATGTCATCTGCATAGGCCACAACAAGATCGGAACCGAGTTGTCGCTCTAGTTGTTTCAGAAACGGGTGGAGGTATAGGACGAAGAGCAGCATCGA
This sequence comes from Toxorhynchites rutilus septentrionalis, assembly GCF_029784135.1. Lineage (NCBI taxonomy): Eukaryota > Metazoa > Arthropoda > Insecta > Diptera > Culicidae > Toxorhynchites > Toxorhynchites rutilus. The sequence goes on along the minus strand of NC_073745.1, from coordinate 304,175,218 downwards.
CATCGGATCTCCTTGCCGAACCGAGCGTTCGATGCGGATGCGCTCCGAGAGGTGTCCGTTCACTAGTAACCGAGAGAAAGATCGCTCGGCAATTCGAACTAATAAGCTTACGAAAGCTGGGTTTATTCCTAGCTGCCGCATAGTTTGGTGAAGGTAAGAAAGGGATACCCGATCGAACGCATGGTCGAGATCGTAGCTAATCAGCTTCCCTTTTTGCTTGCTCGCTTTCAGCTGTGCGATTCTATCTTTCAGAGAAAGAGTGGCTTCAAAGATTGAGTGCCCGTCGTTAGAGCACTTTTGTGCATCGCTCAGTACTTGATGAGTCTGTATTACACGCTCGAGGCGAGACTTCAGGATTCTGCTCAAGATTTTGAAGTCCGCATTCAAAAGGCTGATTGGTCGATATCCTCGTGCAGTGTTTTCTGCTCCTCTCTTTCGTACTAACACGATTATACCGTTCGCGAACTCAGACGGCATCTCCGATACTAGGGCCTCGTTTAACACAAGGTTCAACTCTCGGTGGATGACGTCATATGTGCGTTGATAAAATTCGATGGGTAACCCATCACTCCCCGCCGCTTTCTTCTTAGCTGATGTTCGAATTGCTGACCAAATTTCTGCTGTTGTTATCTCAGCCATGCAAGCTTCGTTCGACTCGTCATTTATTGGTATCACCCTCTCGCATTGGAATGGATACCGAGATGTATCCTCTACCTCTGTCGCTGTGTACAATCTCGTGAAATACCGAAGCAGATGGTTCTCGATCGCTTCGGAAGTGTTTAGAGTTTCGTCGTTTTCGCCACGCATTTCTGTGATAATGTTTTTTTTCCTACGTCTCTCACCCAGCTGAAATGTACTGATGTTTTCTCCAGCAATAATGGTGTCGTTGATGCGCATGAAATTTTGAGAGAAACTGCGCTGATGCGCGAGCATTTGTGCCTTTACACGGTTTATTGTGGTTAGCATCGCAGGATTCTGGAAATACCCATCATACGCTTGCTTTAATTGCGTGTATAGTCGTTGATGTTCCGCGTAAAATACGCTGTACGCTTCTCGGGATTTCCATCGGAAAAAGGACTGAATTGTTTTTCTTAGCAAATGATAGCCACCACGTGAGCCAGTTTGGGTAGTTTTGCCTCTGTCTTGTAACATATTGCCATGAGATTTGGAATTCATCTATGTTCTCTGCTGTTAAAACATGTGGACGTAGCGACCAGTATGCGCGACCAGGTGCGCGTCCGAGACTTGGGAGGCATATACGAGCAGTTAGCGCTTTATGATTTGTAAACGAGCACACGTGTGTTGCTGCATTTCGCAGATGCCTGCAAAGTCCATGGGTGACGTAGATGCGATCGAGCCGAGAGACAGAGTTGTGCGTTATATATGTGGGGGCAGGAGTCGTGGGATACAATTTCACCCAAATGTCGCTGAGTTGGAGCTGCTGTATGGTGGATTGGAGGGCGGGGCTGTTGTTGTAGCCTGTCGAGTCACATGTGCGCAGCACACAGTTGAAGTCGCCAGCGAGAATTATATTGTCGGTATTATGACGTAGATAAAAAGAAATTGTGTCATTAAAGAAACGCTCTCGTTCGGCGCGCATTGCTGTGCCCGATGGTGCGTAGATGTTGACCAACGTCGTGTTTTCGACGCGAAGAGCAATCAGTCGGCCGTCCAAACTTTTTTCGATATGGGAGAAACGTATGTACTCTTTTAGTGCTATTGCCGTCCCTCTCCTTGACTGATCAACGTTTATGACGACATTGTAGCCAGGAATAAGCAGCTGCTCGTTCTCTACCTCTTGCAAGAACACGATGTCAAGATCCATCGTTCTGCAGAAGGTTTTGAGGGCATTGATCTTCGTTTCGTTGGTAATATTGTTTATGTTTATAGTGGCGACGTTGTAACTGGCGATATGAGTCATTATATATTGGCCTGTTCCCGCTCGTCGTCGCTTTCGTCCCGGCGCTTCTTGCATTGCCGGCGTGTTCTCGAGCGTGTGATTGAAATTGCCGCTTCGTCTGTTTCGTTCCCATCGGATTTTCCACTAGCAGGTCCGTGGTACACTTCGCCACTAGCAGGAGGTTGTTGACCAGAAGTGCTGGGCATTGACCTGCTATCCGATGGTTGTTTCGAATCCGATATGGGTATGATGGGAATAGTGAGAGGAGGAAATTGTGTTACCGACTGCGTATCGATCGGTTTACTTGTCTGTACAGGCATCGGCTGTTGTTGCTGTTTCTGCTTTTTCGACGGCGGGAATCGCAATGCTGACGTATTTTGACTCGGTTTCGCTATTTTTTGGACTGGCGGCTTCGCAATCGGCTTTGCCGTTGCTGCTGCGGGCTGTTTCGTAGCATCGGCGTACGATTTTTGCACTAGCAGCTTTTTGTTCTGCACACAGGACGCTCCGACATGGATGAATTCCCGGCAGTGTCGACATGTTTGACGCTGTCCAAAATAAGACAGCAATGTTAATTCGCCATCAATGACGACCCACGACTCAATATTTTGTTTCACGATCATTTTCGCGATTCGAACACCTGTGCAGATACCCGGAAAGAAGTACTGCTGGTCATTTCCGCATATCTGATCTCGTATTGAGATAACATCACCATATGCGGAAAGGAATTCAGTGATGGCTTCATCCGATACATCTTCAGACAAATCGAACAATTTGACCTCCACTGCACCGTCCTCCATCGTAATTCGTAGGGGAAGCTTCACCCCTCCTTCCACTGTCACTTCGTGCTTCCCATCGTGCTCTTCGCACACTTTTTGTGCCAGCGCTAGATCAACGACCTTCACGAAGGCACATCCAAGGCTTCGGCTGCATTGGATTCGTGTCACTTCACCTGGTTTTAAACCCAGAACAGTCCCAACGAAATTTTGCACTTTCGCATAGTCCGGTTTTCGTTGCAACACCGCATAATCTATGCGGAATGTGTTTTCGCGGCGTACCATCGCGGAGTCGTAGTATGCGACAACACGCAAACGGCTCGGCGACAATAATGACGCAGCGGAACGATAGAAAAGTTAGCTTGTTTTGACTTCCTATTTTGGCTAAAGCGTGAAACGCGTCTGCTTGGCTCGGAAGATGAGCGCTAACTGGCTCTCATCCTCAATGTCCAATTACAGGTCAAATCGCCTCCAATGCGACACTGAGTGGATCCTCGGCATGTCGCATTAAATGTAAATTACTGTATCAGTTTTCCAAACCAAAAGCTTTCATTTATGATTCCTACAATTTCAGAAGGTTATAAATTTTAATTGCAATCGCAAAAAAGACTAACAAACATTAAATGTCCACTTGCAAATCTGGCAACTCTGTCTGGAAGTCCGTGAGGTAAAACGTCATCATCATGCATCCATATGAAAATGTCACGATATTGATGCCCGAAAATCAGAAAATCCGGATTTCTGAGTTGTCGGCCATGTTCAGCTGTCATTATGCTCTCAAATGTCATCATATTGTCAATAAATTTGACCGTGTAAGGTCCGCTTAAAAGTTCATCATCGACATCACGATATGTCAAATGGTGGTAAATTGGCAGGGGTTAGACATCAATTGAATATAGGCTACCCAAAATCAAAATCAATATGGCGTCATTTGTTTACCAACATATCATTTGCGAGAATTGAAATCGTTGAAATCACGGAGATAGTATGCTTCATTTCTAACTGCATGAGCGATTTTCATATTTCGGTTTCACATGGAGGTGTTTACATTTAACATAGAGTTTGAAGTTAGCCACTATTCGACTATATAACCGGACCGAATTGTAAACAACAGTAATTACCAGAACCAAAATGTCAGTGAACCGCAGCAATGTTGGGTACACTGGCAATATGAGGGATTTGACGTTTCAGTCATACCCCTGTAAATTGGTAATTCGCGATGGTGTCGACGTCTGGTGGCGACTTCAAATTAGAGCTATAATTTGTGTCCCAAACTCGTTAGTGTAATCTCCAACAGATTAGAAGACACGAAGTCGGTTTTTAAATTTTAAAATTTGAATGAAAATTTTTACATCATGTTATTTAGTTACTTGAAACACGTATTTCTGACTATCATTCAACCGTATGGCTACCCAGCAAACATTAAATCGCATAACAAGCGTATATATAACATCATATGCCCTAAAATTTGGTTGGCATATAATGCGCCTAACTGGCATATGCATGCAAAAATGGAGGCCATATACATAGATGGCAAATGCTTACCGAATTTGTTTGGATGAATATGCAACTTTGACCGGCTATAATAGCGATTATGTTGGAATTGAATTGCGATCTAATATAAATATATTCATGAATTGTCAAAGCACCAAATACGACTTTTGCCATTCTTATATACGATTTATTACAGACATAGAAAAAAACAAATGGCGCAAAATATTTTCGTGAAACGTTTATTACAACCTCACGAATCGCCATTTTTATATATGAGTATTTATGTTCGTAGAAATAATAATTGTTTGATTGACTTGTGTTGGGAGTGGAATATGTTTAAAATGCCACAGAATGATGTTTGGTGAAAACTGCTCCTATGTGGGTTCGAACTCCGGTCGTCTGGATTATCATCCACCAGCTATCTCGCGCGGCTATCTGAAATTTAATTCAACGGTTAAACAGTTAAACTTTCGAGTGCATCAGCATTTCAATAACATTTCAATATGATGTAATATGTTCTTTATTAGGATTTAATATGATTTACTGTTTCATGATTTTCTTCAGCATGCAACACGATTTACTGCAGTACTGAATCGATTTAAATTATACGCTTTTGCGACACACAAACTGTATCAGCGTAATATACGCATATGATGCGTATTAAATATATTTTACGACAATGTACATCATAAAATAGATCTTTATTATACCGAATTGCGATTTAATTTGATAATGGTATATAAAATCGAATTTTGACATTTTATGCGATTTCAAATATACACGATACATATTTTGATTGATATTATATGCGATTATGATTTATTCGGATTTCTTGTAAGACTTGGCACGTGCAAAATTATACGATTTAATGTTTGCTGGGTATACAATTCCAAAATTGATGCTGAATTTTTTCATTATAATATAAAATTGTCTTCATAAAAGAATTTTCGTATGAGACTTTTTCAGCACCTGCAAACAAAAATGTTTTAAACTCAAATAGAATACTAATTTGATATGGAACAACTAATTTTCATTCATAATTTTAATTTTGAAAACGTTCATTCCGACTGAAAATCAGCTATTCTTTAACGCTCCCCTAAACTAGTAAACGAAGCACAATGCCGGCAACGCGGATCGCTGTTTTGAAGAAAACAAATACTTTTGATGTTTGAGATGTTGGCACCAAAAACATGGCGGGTGTCATACAGCTGGCCAAACCGAGCAAGACACGGTTTGAAATTTGGAAGAGGTGCGAACCAAAAAACTTTTTCTGAGTGTAATGTTTTGGTTCAAATATGATACAAAATTATACAACTGGCAACCATTCGATATGGGCTGACTTCTATGATTGCATTGAGGCAGGGGTTAGACATCAATTGAATATAGGCTACCCAAAATCAAAATCAATATGGCGTCATTTGTTTATCTACATATCATTTACGAGGATTGAAATCGAAAAATGCGCTGCTTTTTTCTAGCTGCATGAGCGATTTTCATATTTCGGTTTCACATGGAGGTGTTTACATTTAACATAGAGTTTGAAGTTAGCCACTATTCGACTATATAACCGGACCGAATTGTAAACAACAGTAATTACCAGAACCAAAATGTCAGTGAACCGCAGCAATGTTGGGTACACTGGCAATATGAGGGATTTGACGTTTCAGTCATACCCCTGCATTGAGGTCCATCTGTAAACATTCGGAAAACTCATTCAAAGCGTTCTATTAGCAAATTCGTCGGAGTAGTAAGCTAACGAAGTTCTCGGAATGGACAAACAGATAAAGGAAATATGCCGTCTATGCTTAGATCCCAGCGAAAAGTCTAGCTGTAGTTCGATCAAAGATTTGGCAATGCGGTCCAAGCTGAAAACTGTGTTCAAATTTGAGGTAAGCGTATTGAATTTTTCGTAAACAACAGCTAACACGCCTCAAATACCGTAGCTTCCCGAAGAAGAATCCTTCCCTTGTGAGATTTGCCACGAGTGTTCGTCCAAAGTGGATGAATTTCACTCTTTTCATGAAACTGTTCGGCTGAATCAGGATCAACTGAAAGCTGAACCCGCCGATTTGAATGCTCTACAATACGTGGAAATAAAGCAGGAACCATCTCCATGCGCGGCTAAACAGGATGATGAGTCACCAGCTTCACAAAATGATATAAAGGACGAGCTATCTGATTCTGAGGAGGAAGATGCCAGAAAACCTCTTCGAAGAAAGCGCAAACAGAGAGCTTCAGCAGCGAAAACGGTTACGAAGATGAAACAAGCGCGGAGAAATGATCCCGATAAGGATAAAAACGAAAAGGTGGCTGAAGAGAACAAGAAAATTCAAGAATTCTTAAATATTAGTTGTAAATTTTGTTCTGAAAAGTTTGATTCGTTCGATAGACTACAAAAGCACACCCGCAAATCACACAATTCCCGTGGAAGCCTTACATGTTGCAATCGTGTTTTCTACAAGAAGTGCAGAATAATCGAGCATATTGATTCTCATTTGAATCCGAATCAGTTCCTTTGTGGCTTGTGTAACAAAAGCTACTGCAGTCAGAATTCTCTGGATTTGCACAATTTGAGAAAACATTGCATCAACGAGGAAAAACCATTCAAGTGCGAAAAATGTGGCCAAGGATTCCCGAAGGAATGGTTATTGAAAGTCCATTACACTACGCACATTCCGGCGGAATGTACGATCTGTCATAAGGTTTTGGCAAGTGCGTCTACTCTGAAAACTCACATGGTAACCATACACACGGGTAATTCGAAGCACATCTGCGACACGTGTGGACAGGAGTTCCGAACCAAGCTGGGCTTGGAACGGCACATCAAACAGCATATGGGTATCGATCCGATCGAACGAGTTCAGTGCCACATTTGCAGCAAATGGGTCAAGGGAAAGTCATGCCTGAAGATCCACATAAAAACGGTGCATAGTGAGGAAAACCAGTCGGTCACTTGCGATGTGTGCCACCAAATATACCCAAATATGCGCGCTCTCGGTTGTCACAAACGCGGTGTCCACGCGGAGGAAAAGTTCGAGTGTGAAATTTGTGGGAAGAAATTCAAAAGGAGTATCTATTTGAAGGAACATCGTGCTTCCCACACGGGTCAATCGCTGTATTCCTGTGATGTGTGCGGAATGATGACCAATTCCAATGCGAACCTCTACTCGCACAAAAAGAGCAAACATCCGGAGGAATGGCTGGAGGCACGCAAAAAGGCCATGGCGAACGCTTATGGGTAGATCTTAATTTTTTTCTAATGGCTACAGAATAACCCATCGATACGCCACATCACTTAATCTGTTTTTCGAGCATAACATGCAATCAGGTTTCTTTTACAGTGTGGACACGTCATATCGACACACCTTGGTTTCTGAAAACGTGTTCACCTTAGACATATACTACATTGTAATCACAAAACGTCAGAGAGAGAGAATTTGGTTTCATTAGTAGCGACACGCAGAAAACGTAACACGCGAAATTCTTAGAGAAATAAAGTTTATTTTTATAACAAATCCGTTCGTATTCGTTTCTTCCGGCGTTAATCCACCACATTGGTGACCGCGACGTGAGTTCCGTTCGTATGCTCAATCGATTCGAGCAAGTTTCGCGATAAAATATCGAATCTTTCAAACCGCTTCCTCGCCCTAACCTCAAACTACAATGTCAACACCGCCAAGCAATGGTGGAACTTCTGGAACAATCGAACCTGTCGGAGCAGCAGCCGTTGTTTCCGTGAAGCTTCCGGAGTTCTGGAAAGCAGAACCAGAAATGGTTCGCGCAAGCGGAGGCACAGTTTATTTTGGCAAACGTAACGAGGGACGATACTAAATTCTATCATATTGTGGCAAAGCTCGAACAATCGGTGATATGCCACATCACTGACCTGGTATCCAATCCACCGCAACAAGATAAGTACAAGAAAATTAAAGAGCGTTTGATTTCTCGGTTCGCACTTTCACCGGAAACACGCCTAGAACGGTTGCTAAGTTCATCGGATCTGGTGATATGAGACCGACCCATCTCCTTGCCAAAATGCAGGATTTAGCAGCGGGCTTGAACGTAAATAATGAGCTTCTCAAAATGCTTTTCCTACAACGGATGCCTCAACACATTCGCCCGGTTTTGACCATTAGCGATGGAACGCTCCCCAAGTTGGCGGAAATGGCAGACAAATTGACCGAGTTTCCTCGGGTCGCGTCTGTGTCTTCGGTTCCCACTCCTATCTCGAATGCAGTATCTGATCAAATGGAGGGCTTGAGGGAGCAAATGGAAGTGCTCAGCACGGAGATCCGGCGCCTGAAGCAAAATTCTGCTAATCATCGTAGAACCCGTTCAACATCTCGCTCCAGTAACAACAGTACGACAACCGAACTGTGTTGGTACCACCGGAAGTATGGACAGCAAGCTGAACGTTGCCGGCAACCGTGTCAATTTCATGTTTCAAAAAACTAAGCCGGCGCTCACCCGAATCGTCAGGGGTGAGCGAATCCTTCTCGAGCCGACGACTCATGATATTTGATAAAACCAGCGGGTATCGTTTTCTTGTAGATACCGGATCCGATGTTTCTATTATACCCGCCACAAGAAAAGACAAATTCAACGAGCCTATTTCATTTCTGCTGCACGCTGCAAATGGAACATCAATTAAGACTTATTCGACCAAGTTCGTGTCAATAGATCTCGGCCTACGACGAAAATTAACGTGGAATTTTCTGATAGCTGATGTAAGCCATGCGCTGATTGGTGCTGATTTCCTGGCGCACTTTGGGTTATTAGTTGATTTGCGTAATAAAACTCTCATCGATTCAACAACAAATCTTCGATCGACAGGTGATGTGATGACCACGACCTTCCACAGTATAACTACTATTAACATGAATCATCCGTTCCACAACCTTCTATCAGAGTTCCGTCAGGTTACACTACCAGCAACAATGCGAAACGAGGCTCAACACGACGTTACACACCACATCATCACCAAAGGCCCGCCAGTAGCATCAAGAGCCCGCAGGATGCATCCGGAAAAACTTAGGGCTGCTAAGGAGGAATTTTCGCTGATGATGGAGTTAGGAATCTGCCGCCCATCGAGTAGCAGTTGGGCTAGTCCACTTCATTGTGTGCCTAAGAAGGATGGCCAATGGAGATTCGTTGGAGATTATCGGCAGTTGAATAAGGTGACTGTTCCGGATCGATACCCGGTTCCACATGCGCACGATCTGCTGAATTCGCTGCAAGGTAAACAAATATTCACTACTATTGATTTAGAAAGAGCATATCACCAGATTCCTGTCGAGGACGCTGATATACCTAAGACTGCAGTTATCACGCCATTTGGCCTCTTCGAATTCACAAAAATGCAATTCGGTCTCTGTAACGCTAGCCAGACATTTCAGAGATTTATGAACAAGATATTAGGGGAACTAGACTTCGTAATAGTTTTCATTGACGACATCTGCATCGCGTCATCATCAGTGAAAGAACATGAACAACATGTTCGAACTGTTTTTGAACGGTTACAAAAATATGGCCTAGTCATAAACGTGGCGAAAAGTAAGTTCGCACAAAGCGAAGTTGAATTTCTGGGATACTTGGTCAACCAAGACGGAATCAGTCCGCTGCCATCTAGAGTTCAAGCGGTTTCAAATTATGCATTACCCAATACAGTCAAGGAGCTTCGACGTTTTCTTGCTCTTATTAATGTATATAAACGGTTTGTACCCAAGGCAGTTGATCTGCAACTGGAGCTTCGAAAACTGATACCTGACAATAGGAAGAATGATAATAGAAAATTACATTGGGATGAAAATACATTGTTAGCTTTTGATCGTTGTAAAAAATCTCTGGCAGAGTCTGTTTTGCTGCATTATCCAGATTCGAACAAAACGTTAGCGTTGTTGATTGATGCTTCTAACACTGCAGCTGGGGCCGTTCTTCAACAATATTCTGGAGTTTCCTGGCAACCACTCGGATTTTATTCGGAGAAGTTCTCAGAAGCGCAAAAGAAATATTCAACTTTTGGACGAGAGTTGACAGCTATGAAAATGGCAGTCAAATATTTCCGTTATTTTCTGGAAGGTAGAACATTCGTTATATTCACCGACCATAAGCCGCTTACCAGTGCTATGGGCACCACTTCTTCCAGTAGACTTCCGCACGAAGAAAGATATTTGCGATACATTTCATTGTTTACCACAGATATTCGCCATATCAGTGGTATGGATAATACAGTTGCCGATGCTTTATCCCGAATCGAGGTTGTTACAATGATTGACCTCTCATCTATTGCAAAAGATCAGGTTGACAACCAGGAGCTTAAAAAACTTATGAATTCTTCAACGCTCAAAATAGAACCGATTCGCATTCCGAATGTTTCCAGACCAGTCTACTGCGATGTATCGATTAAAAACAGAA